>NW_026943839.1:83409-85909 GCF_035594765.1 Anolis carolinensis | reverse complement strand
TTGCCTGGCGGGGGCCCGGAAAGAGGGAGGGAGGCAAAGAGGGAGGGAGGCAAAGAGGGAGGGAGGGAGGGAGGGAGGGAGGTGTCGCCAGCCGGGCAACCTGGCCTGACCTCTCCTCTCCTGCCCGGGACGCGCCTTTCGCCTCAGCCTCGCCCCCGTGCCCCTTAACGCCCACCGGGGTTAATAATAATGGATAATAATAATAAGGGAACACTCCGAGGCATCCCAACCGGAGGAGGGAGACCCCAGAGTGGGGAGGGGGCGGAGGAAGGGGAGGGCGGGGGTCTGCTCGTTTCACACACACCCCCCCTCCCTGCAGTCTTTCTAAAGCCCCCCCCCCCCCCTGCAAAGGAAGGGAGATTAAACTCAACTTGGGTGACCAGGCGGAGAAAAACTTTTCTCATTCAAGAAACAGAAAGTTCTGAAGAAAGGACGTGCTACTGACGAATTGTCCCTTAACAGGTGTCTCACTTATTTTAATTGACATTTCAATAATTATAGCACGCTTAATCCTATTTCAATACGTGTCTTTTGCATCTTTTAAAAGCTGTGTCTGCGCCGCTTTCGGGGGAAGAAAGTGGGTCAGTGAGAAATACAACAGCAAGAGTGGGTTGCTGTGAGTTTTCCTGCCTGTGTGGCCATCTTCCAGAAGCAGCATTCTCTCCTGACGTTTCGCCCACATCTATAGCAGGCACCCTCAGAGGTTGTGAAGTCTGTTGGAAACTCGGCAAGTGGGGTTTATATGTCTGTGGTGGGAGATGTTAGGGGTTCCTTCAGGCAGGAAGCAGACAGGCTTTGAATTTGCAAGGCCGTTCAATGCTAATCAAAGTGATCAATTGCAACATTCACACTGCCTCCAATAGACAAGAGTTCTTCCTCCCACCCTGGACCTTCCACACACATATAAACCCCACTTTGCCTAGTTTTCCAATATATCTCACAACCTTTGGGGATGCCTGCCATAGATGTGGGTGAAATGTCAGGAGATAATGCTTCGGGAACATGGCCAGACAGCCTGGAAAACTCACGGCAACCTAGTGATTCCGGCCATAAAGGCCTTCGGCAACATACAGAAACGTAATAATAACCACAGCAGAAACAGCAACAAAAATGGGTAAGGATGTAAACTTGGGTGTTTAATTAGAATGGAGAGTGCAGTCAAGGCATGGAAAGGAGATGAAGACCTGGGAAGGAAGGAAAGACCTAAAAGAAAGAAAGAAAGAAAGAAAGAAGAAAGAAAGAAAGGAAGGAAGGAAGGAAGGAAGGAAGGAAGGAAGGAAGGAAGGAAGGAAGGAAGGAAGGAAGGAAGGAGAAGGAAGGAAAGAAAGTAGGAAGGAAGGAAGGAGGAAGGAAGAAAAGGAAAGAAAGAAAGAAAGAAAGAAAGGAAGGAAGGAAGGAAGGAAGGAAGGAAGGAAGGAAGGAGAAGGAAGGAAAGAAAGAAAGAAAGAAAGAAAGAAAGAAGAAAGAAAGAAAGAAAGAAAGAAAGAAGAAAGAAAAGAAAAGAAAGAAAGAAAGAGGGAAGGAAGGAAGGAAGGAATAGAAAGAAAGAACAGAAGGAAAGGAAAGAAGGAGGAAGGAAGAAAAGAAAGAAAGAAAGAAAGAAAGAAAGAAAGAAAGAAGAAGAAAGAAAGAAAGAAAGAAGGAATTAGGAAGGAAGGAAGGAAGGAAGGAAGGAAGGAAGGAAGGAAGGAAGGAGGAATGAAGGGAAGGAAGGAAAGGAGGAAGGAGGAAGGAAGGAAGGAGGAAGAAAAGGAAGGAAAGGAAGGAAGGAAAGGATGGATGGAAGGAAGGAAGAAGGAAGGAAAGGCGGAAGTAAAGAAGGAAGAGGAAGGAAGGAAGGGAGGGATGAAGTAAAGAGGGAAGGAAGGAAGGAAGGAAGAAAAAAAGGAAAGGAAGGAAGGAAAGGATGGATGGAAGGAAGGAAGAAAGAAGGAATGAAGGAAGAAGGAAGGAAAGGAGGAAGTAAAGAAGGAAGGAGGAAGGAAGGAGGGGAGGGAGGAAGTAAAGAAGGAAGGAAGGAGGAAAAAAAGGAAAGGAAGGAAGGAAAGGATGGATGGAAGGAAGGAAGAAAGAAGGAATGAAGGAAGAAGGAAGGAAAGGAGGAAGTAAAGAAGGAAGGAAGGAAGGAAGGAGGAAGGAAAGGAGGAAGTAAAGAAGGAAGGAAGGAGGAAGGAAGGAAGGAGGAAGAAAAGGAAGAAAAGGAAGGAAAGATAGATCTATATCCCATATCTGGTCCCAGATTATCTGTTTATCCCAGATTATCTGGTCGTGTAGATTCATATAATCCAAAGAAGCACAAGAATCTACCCTGGAAGACTAAAATATTAGGATTTTCCCGCGCCCTTGCACTTCCAGGCTCTATACATGACGCGAACGTGGGACAGTGAACAGCGGGACACCCACTCATTTGACATGTCGGGGTGGAGGAGAGATGGGTGGGTGGGTACTGTGGATTTTTAGGATTGTGCGTGGAAAAGCAGGAAGGGAAAGGGAAGCACCC
>NW_026943839.1:0-83209 GCF_035594765.1 Anolis carolinensis | reverse complement strand
GTTTCCCAACTGACATGTTGACACCGCGATGGCCAGCCTGTGCGCAGAACTTTTAAGGGACTTCGAATCTCCCCTCAAACAAGGTGCCTGAACGCTTTTTCCCAAGGGAAATGGACTGAAGACAACAACTTGCCAGATGCAAACCTCCCTGGAAACTCTCAAGGGAATCGGTCTAATTAGCGTCCTCTCTCTCCGCTAATCGCACACTTTTTCTCCTATTCTCCTTCTCCGAGCGGAATGTTTTCAGAAACAATCTCCTATCAAAAGGAGCACTCTCCAGGGAACCAGGCTCTGTTTCAAGGGCTTTTGTAATTAACTGTGGGCCAAAACTGTCAACAGGGGACATCTGGAAGGGAGCAGAATCTTGCTGAGTTGGCACAAACCCCATATCCTCTTCAGTCTGATCCATAATGGCTGCGGGGTCATGACTCGAGGGTCCCTGAGACATCACACTTCCTGCTTCTTGATCCTGCCATGCCAAACTGATGTTACTCTTTGTTAAGAGATATGTAGTATCCTGAACTATATTCTTTTGGAACTAAGATGTTTTTACTTGTATGACCATCATCATACAAGATTGTGAGTAAACATATTTTTTACTATTTTATTTTTGATGTCTCTGAAGCTTATTTTATGCGCATGACTCTTTAAAGGGAAAAGGAGGCTGGCTATTTTGCTTTTTCTCACTTCTGCTCACATAAACCCCCAGTCTTCTGCATTTTTGCTACTCTGCACCAATATCTAACCATATTGATATCATAATCCTAACAGGTTGTGAATATATTCCTAATATGAATATATTCCTAATATATTCCTAATATGGCTGAGCTGTTTAAAGCCCCCTCTCTAAAGTGGATTTAAAGTGGATCCAAGCTCTAGTGTGATGAGGTCCTTATAGAATGTTTCAATGTTTCTGCATTTTGGGCTATGTTGTAACCTTCCTGGATGCATCAAGAGGAGAAGCGGGTAAGGCATACAATTATTATCATTATCATTGTTGTTGTTGTTGTTTGCTCGCTCTCCATCTTGTGGTCTAATTACCCAGCACACCCCCCCCCCCCCCCATCTTTCTAAACTCAAGAAGCCAAAAGAGAAACACGTTGGGGTTTTAAAAGGGGCGACATCGGCCAAATAAAATGAAATAAATAAAACAAACAAATAAAAGAACAAGGATTTTCAATCTCCTCCTGAACTTCACTCCCCATTTGTTAGTCCCGTTATTTTGCTTTGTGCTTTGGGATCTTCCTTCCTTCCATCTTTCCTTCTTCCTTCTTTCCTTTCCTTTCTTCCTTCATTCTTTCTTCCTTTTTCCTTCTTTCTTTCTTTCCTCCCTCCCTTCCTTCCTTCAATCTTTCCTTCCTTCCTTCTTTCTTTCTTTCCTTCCTCCCTCCCTCCCTTCCTTCCTCCCTCCCTCCCTCCCTCCCTCCCTCCCTCCCTCCCTCCCTTCCTCTCTAGTCTTCATTTCCTTTCAATTTCCTCCTTATAGTCTCCATTCTAATTAAACAGCCATGTTTATATTCTTAGATTTTGGAGATTAGGACCTTATTCAAGCCTCCTGGAGTACATTTTTTAAATCTATGATTCTGTTTTCTTCCTTTTTTTCTCTGTCAGAAGCGACTTGAGAAACTGCAAGTCGCTTCTGTTGTGAGAGAATTGGCCGTCTGCAAGGATGTTTCTCATGGGACCTCCGGATGTTTTTGATGCTTTTACCATCCTTGTGGGAGTCTTCTCTCATGCCCCTGCATGGGGAGCTGGAGCTGACAGAAGGAGCTCACCTGCTCTCTCCTCTCCCCGGATTTGAACCACTGACTGTGGTGGAGAGCGACTAATTAAGAAATAAAGTGAAGTGAAGTGAAGTGAGCAGTCAGCAGCCCTGCCAGCACAAGGGTATAACCCGGTGGTTCTCAACCTATGGGTCCCTCCCCAGGTGTTTTGGCCTGCAACTCCCAGAAATCCCAGCCAGTTTACCAGCTGTTAGGTTTTCTTGGAGTCGAAAGCCAAAACATCTGGGGACCCACAGGTTGAGAACCACTGGTTTAACCCATTATGCCACGGGGGCTCTTGTTTGCTAACTGTATTGTATAGATGTTCTGATATGCAGCTTCCTTTGCTCTATGTTTTCTGACTCCACTAGACTTTGGGACTGCTCAGACTAACACTTGCCTGCTGTTGATTGTAGGAAAGGTGCCCTGTGCCATCTGCACAAAGAAACTCTCTCAAACATATCTGTAACTGGATTGATAAGCTATGTACCTGTGTTATGCCAAACACATGAAATTGTCAGTAAACCAAATACGTTATTTTACCAAAGCCTACTTCATTTTTGTCTCTTGAGTGCATGATAGAAAACTAGCTGTTTTATGGGAAGGTAGCTATATTTTTGGGCAACACTTCTGAAGCACTGCTATTTTGTGCACTGGCATATTCTCTGTTCCTAACAGATTAGAGACAACAGGTTATCACACTAATCATCGAACGCATTGCCTTGCATATTACATTTGGTTGTATATCTCATGAGAAGATTCTACTCAAATGGGTTTTTGGCTCTTCCCTGAAAGATCTAACTTCTCTGAAAGGTTATGATCTCCAAATAGTTGTGAATGCTATTTTCCAAAACTAGGTATTTCTGCCATTATTGTTACTATTATATTTTCACTTACACACTTTTCCCCCTCAGAACTGGGACCCCAGCAAACCTTGCAAATGCTTTAACCCAGGCATGGGAAAACTTCAGCCCTCTAGGTATTTTGGACTTCAACTCCCAATTCCTAATGAATTGTGGAAGTCCAAAATCCCTGGAGATAGGTCCAAAGTGTTGGGTTTAATCCCTGGACTGCACAAGTGTTTGTGTCATCAAGTTTCTAGTCCTCAATGAGTATGTAGACTAAAGACAAGGCTAAGATGGGGGATTCCTTTCCCTAGATTCCTGTGCATGTTTCCCAAAGGGCTGTTGTGGTTCAGTCTGATGATGAAAGGGGGTTTGGGTTTATGCAGGCTGACCAAAGCAATGCTGAAGAGTGAAATCTCGAAGGCTCTGAAGCTGGAAATGTTGAATTGTCAGAGAGGCCACAGGCTAGCAAGGAAACAGAAACGACTGATAAGGGTGACTTTCCCCAGAAGTTCAAACATTAACAAGTTCCAGGTGTTTTGGGCAGTGACTCAGAGGAGTCTTCCTTAGATAGAGATACAATGTTAAGATTAAAGGTTTGCCCCAGACGTTCCCTTAGAATAGCTGGCAAACGCATGGGAATTCAAGGGCAGAGGAATGCCTTTTTGGCTTGTAAACGTGGGTAAATACAGGAGAAACAGAGAGATTTCAGACGAAGCAACGTTGATTTTCGGAAGCACATCTCCTGCCTTGTCTAGGCTCAAGGAAAAGGATTTTCGTTTAGGTTCATGCCTGGAAACTGTGTTTTGGATTTTACTCTGAAGTTCATGGTGCCTTGTTTTTCAGGACTAATTTCCTATAACAGAAACTTGGATGTATATTCTGCAAATGGCTTTTACTTTTGGATTATATTGCTTTTTTGACTGCCATTGCATTTGGATGTTTGCTTTCTTTACTGCTTTTTATTCAGACTTTGCTATCTTTTATCAATAAACTGTTTAAACCTAGCCTGCTGTGGTGGATTGTGTTAAAGTAGGAATGATTGTATATAGAATTGTTTAAATGTAATTGAGTCATGGTGGTGCAATGTGTGCTGGAGATTGCATCATGCACTGTGTACTGTTTACTATGCCAGTGTGTAAAGGGTTAAGTGCCTGCAAACTTGGATTGCATCAGATAGCAGAGTCTGGGATAAATTGCCCTCTGCTTCCTATTCTTTTTCCTTCTTCTTCTCTGGATTCCTTCCCGTGTGTGCCTGCGTGAGAGCTGTGTATTGTCTTGTGGAATTCCGTTCGTGAGTAAACTTTTGATAGAGACCTGAAGACTCCAGCGTCATCATTTATCTAGTGTTTTCTCGTCAGCGACTTCTGCTGCGTGTGTGCCTAGCAAAATCGCTCTGACAGATTGTGTGCTAAGAGCAAGGTGAATCAGTGCTGAGGTACAACAAGAGCGTTGGCTTTGTTTTTCCTGTTAGCCACTGTCTCCTCCTCCTTTGATGGGTTAATAATGGAATTATGTGAGGGAACTTCTTCTTGAGTTTAAAAACTGCCCCAGGAAGGCCATGCGGTCTCCACCATGTTTTATTTTATTGTTCTGTTTTCTTTCTCCCAGTAAGGACACATTTTGCCTCTCTCTAGGCAAAATGTAGCTGCACTGACTTTTTACCCTTTTATCTTCTTTAGAAGAGGAGATTTAGTCAGCTAGTTAGCTGCAAGACCTTTTCTATCAAGACTGTATGTCTTTTTAGTTTAATAAATATTTTTGAACCCAATGTTCTGATTCTGCAATAATGAGCCATCCCAATGATTAGAAGGCTATCCCTTCTCACCACACATACATTTCTGCTGGTCATGGAGATTACTCCTGGCACTCTACTATATATTTTTGTGTAATTACCCCAACTGTGGGTTATTTTTGAGCCTAACAGCTCCGAACTCCCATAAGGACGACTAGAATGACCTTAACACAGGCATGGGCAAACTTTGGACCTCCCTCCAGGTGTTTTGGATTTCAACTCCCACAATTCCTAACAGCCTACCGGCTGTTAGGAATTGTGGGAGTTGAAGTCCAAAACACCTGGAGGGAGGTCCAAAGTTTGCCCATGCCCAACCTATAATAGCAATAAGCGAGGCCACCACTTTTCTGCTGAGGAAAATAGCTTTAATGATGGCGGATGTGGTGGTGGCTCAGGCCTCGGCCACGTCCATGAGGGTGAAGGCCTTGACGTGCTGGAAGCGGTCGCAGGAGAAGTCCACGTGCAGCTGCATGGCCCCCGAGGAGCGTGGCGTGAACTCGAAGAAGATGCTGGACTGCTCCCCCGGAGACAAGGCTGCCACGCTGTAGGATGGAAGGGAGAGAAGAGGGATTAGAGTGGGGAGGGGGACAAGGAGGAGCACCCCCTCTCCATCCGGAGGGATATGTTGGATATCATCCTGGACTACACAAGTCTCATCTATTAGTTATGTCGTGGATAAGTTAGAATGAGGGAAACCTCTCCCTATATCCCATGCATGCCTAGATAGGCCTTTTCTGGTTTCTCTCTTCTGTCCTGTTTTCATCCACTCCCCTCACCTTGTTGCTTTAGCAATGTGATCCTTCAGGGATGAGGTAACTAACTTCCTCTCTCTAGATTGGAATGTTTATTGCCCCAAAAGGCTCGGACCAGACGCCCAGTAGTCATATCTCTTCTTCCTTTGTCTTCCTCTAAGAAGGACACATTCTGCCCACTCTCCTGGCAAAATGTAGCTATTAGATATTCTTTGTTATTTTTACCTGCTTACCTCCCTTAGTGCTAGCTTAGAGAGCTAGTTAGCTCCAAAACCTTTTCAATCCACAATGGATTTCTTTTTACCTCAATAAACGTTTTTTGAACTTTCAAGGAGATTTTGCAATCCTTTGCCATCCTCAGGAATAAACTTGGAACGAATACTCAATATGGCCAATTGTGAACACTGGTGGAGTTTGGGAAAAATAGGCCTTGACGTTTGGGAGTTGTAGTTGCTGAGATTTATAGTTCGCCTACAATTGAATTCGGCCAAACTTCCCACACAGAACCACATGACCACAGAAAATACTGGAGGGATTTGGGTTCCCTAAACCATAAGAAATATTTGTTTTCTGATGGTCTTTGGTGACACCTCTGAAACCCCCCTCACGACCTCCCAAGGGGTCTCAACCCCCAGGTTGCAAAACACTGTTCTAGAAGGATTCATCCTGGAAGTCACAAGCTGCAGATATGTTGCTGTGTCTGCTCATGTCTGTCCTCCTGCAGTGCTGCATGGACCATGGCCATGTCTTCTTGTGACAATCAAGTGAGAGATAACTGAGGAATCGACCTTTATTCCTCACCATTTTGGGCTATATTCTGCTTTTGCTGTCCTGCAACCAAGTCTTCTACCTGTGTGATGTCTTTGCACAAGTTTCTTCATGAGCAAACTGTTTTTAATACATCACATTCTCAACACAATTCATAAAGCAACTGTTTTTTGGCAGCTGACATGCCTTCGATGTTAATTGAGATTATTGTCATAGTTGATCCTGAAAAGGTCAGTTGGTTTGTTTGTTTGTTTGGTTGCATACTGCAAGTCGCTTCTGATGTGAGAGAATCAGCTGTCTACAAAGATGTTGCCCAGGGGATGCCCGGATGTGTTTCTATCTATAATCCTGTTGCTTTCTTATTGTATGTATGTTTTGGTATCCAGCTTTCTTTCCTTGCTCTATGTTTTCCTGTGAAGTTGTGGGAGGGGCTGCAGACCACATGATCTGCTCTGGGACGAGCACAGACTTCTTTAGACTTTGGGGCTGCTCAGATCGTAGACTTGTAAACACTTGCCTGCAGTTGATTATGAGAAAGATCTTCTGACCGGCACAGAAACTATTTCAAAATATCTGTATCTGACTGATGAGTTGTGTACCTGTGTATGCTGAACACATGAAGGTTGTGAGTAAACCAAATATGTTGCGTTTTTATACCAAAGTCTATTTCATTTTGTCTCTTGAGTGTATAAAACAAGTTGTTTTTGTTGGAATTCAACCCCACACTGCTCAAGTCTACAGTCCTCAATGAGGAACCGTTAGCTTTAAAATAGACTGAGGGAATCCCTTCTCCCTTGATTCCTGAATGACAGTTGGAATATATCTGTTTGTTCTCCCCTTTCTGTTTCTGCTCTCACTCTTATTGGTTGTGTAGAATGGATACTTTTCAGGTGCATCCCTTTGTTCAGACTTCTCCTTTTTTACATCTTAGTGTATTGAGACCTCTCTCTGTTCATGTGTCAGGAGAGATGTAGTGCTTGGAGATTTTCCCCTCTCTTTTGAACCGTAAAGAGATGGAGTTAGAGTAGCTCAGACCCAGCTTTTTTTTTTTTTTTTTTGTAAATAAACCTTCTGTAATTATAAAGTTTGAACTCTGGATCTTTGCCTCCTAAGCTCTAAATTCTTTTGCAGCCACAACACTTCACACACTGCTTGCTGTGAGCTAAATGCTCAACTAGAAATATACTGTTTGTATTTTTGGATGCTCTGACGTATTTTTGGGAGGTTTCCCCAACAAAATCCTAACAGTCTTATGGGAGTGTAGTTTTGGGCATTGAAAAACACTTCTGAAGAAGTGTTATTTTTTATGCACTGGCATATTCTCTGATTCCTAACAGGTTAAAGACAATTCAGTCTAACAACTGAAGTCAGTTGCCTTGCATAATTACATGTGGTTGTACACCACTCAAGAAGATTCTATTAAATGGGTTTTTTGTTGAGGTTCAGCCAGTTGAGGACGAAGGGCAGCAGAAAGGGAGATGCAGTGACTGATGGAGACCTTTCACCTACTGATAGCATAGCAACTCCAGATAACGGAGTGGATGGGCGAGAAAGCTTTCCTGAGAGAACACCTGTTCTTGACAGGCATATCAGGCTTGATCTTAGGGAGGAATCAAGCAAACTGAAAAAGTCACAATGTAAAAAGTCTCACATGCAAAGGAGCCAAGGTCACAGGAATGCCTTCATGTTTTGCGGTCCTTAAATCAGAAAAGTGTCTCTTTGGGAATTCAGATCAGGCAACGCTGCAAAGCAGTGAGGATCTCGAACCTAGTTTCCAGTTCATGTTTTACATTTAGAATCATAGAATCATAGAATCATAGAATAGTAGAGTTGGAAGAGACCTCAAGGGCCATCTAGTCCAACCCCCCGCTAAGAAGCAGGAAATCGCATTCAAAGCACCCCCGACAGATGGCCATCCAGCCTCTGCTTAAAAGCCTCCAAAGAAGGAGCCTCCACCACGGCCCGGGGGAGAGAGTTCCACTGCCGAACAGCCCTCACAGTGAGGAAGTTCTTCCTGATGTTCAGGTGGAATCTCCTTTCCTGTAGTTTGAAGCCATTTTTCCGTGTCCTAGTCTGCAGGGCAGCAGAAAGTAAGCTTGCTCCCTCCTCCCTATGACTTCCCCTCACATATTTGTACATGGCTATCATGTCTCCTCTCAGCCTTCTCTTCTGCAGGCTAAACATGCCCAGCGCTTTAAGCCGCTCCTCATAGGGCTTGTTCTCCAGACCCTTAATCATTTTAGTTGCCCTCCTCTGGACGCTTTCCAGCTTGTCAACATCTCCCTTCAACTGTGGTGCCCAAAACTGGACACAGTATTCCAGGTGTGGTCTGACCAAGGCAGAATAGAGGGGGAGCATGACTTCCCTGGATCTAGACGTTATTCCCCTATTGATGCAGGCCAAAATCCCATTGGCTTTTTTAGCTGCCGCATCACATTGTAGGCTCATGTTTAACTTGTTGTCCACGAGGACTCCAAGATCTTTTTCGCACACACTGCTGTCAAGCCAGGCGTCCCCCATTCTGTATCTTTGATTTCCATTTTTTCTGCCGAAGTGAAGTATCTTGCATTTGTCCCTGTTGAACTTCATTTTGTTAGTTTCGGCCCATCTCTCTAGTCTGTCAAGATCGTTTTGAATTCTGCTCCTGTCTTCTGGAGTGTTAGCTATCCCTCCGAGTTTGGTGTCATCTGCAAACTTGATGATCGTGCTTTCTAACCCTTCGCCTTCTTAGTTGACCCCACCCCCCCCCCCCCCCCCCCCCCCCCCCCCCCCAGAACCGGGCCCAGGACGGAGCCCTGCGGCACTCCACTTGTCACTTCTTTCCATGATGAAGACGACGCATTGGTGAGCACCCTTTGGGTTCGTTCGCTTAGCCAATTACAGATCCACCTAACCGTAGTTTTGTCTAGCCCACATTTTACTAGTTTGTTTGCCAGAAGGTCGTGGGGGACTTTGTCGAAGGCCTTACTGAAATCTAGATATGCTACATCCACGGCATTCCCTGTATCGACCCAACTCGTAACTCTATCGAAAAAAGAGATCAGATTAGTCTGGCATGACTTGTTTTTGGTAAATCCGTGTTGACTATTAGCAATGACCGCATTTGTTTCTAAGTGTTTGCAGACCACTTCCTTAATGATCTTTTCCAGAATCTTGCCTGGTATTGATGTGAGGCTGACCGGACGGTAATTGTTTGGGTCGTTCTTTTTTCCCTTCTTGAAGATAGGGACCACATTCGCCCTCCTCCAATCTGCTGGGACTTCTCCTGTTCTCCAAGAACTCTCGAAGATGATTGCCAGTGGTTCTGAAATAACTTCCGCTAGTTCCTTCAATACTCTTGGATGTAGCTGATCTGGCCCTGGGGACTTGAATTCGTTTAGAGTGGCCAAGTGTTCCTGGACAACTTGTTTCCCTATTTGGGGTTGGATTTCCCCCAATCCTTCGTCCATTCCATGTTGCTGAGGTTGAAGATGGCTTTCTTTTTGTGAGAAGACCGAGGCAAAGAAGGCATTAAGCAGTTCTGCCTTTTCCCTATCCCCTGTCACCATCACCCCATCTACTCCTTGCAGTGGCCCTATCGCCTCCTTTTTCTTCCTTTTTCTACCAACATAAGCAAAAAAACCTTTTTTGTTGTTTTTTATGTCCCTGGCAAGCCTGAGCTCATTTTGCGCTTTAGCCTTGCGAACCTTTTCCCTACAGGAGTTGGCTATACGTTTGAATTCTTCTTTGGTGATTTCTCCCCTTTTCCACTTCTTGTGCATGTCACTTTTGAGCTTTAGCTCAGTTAGAAGTTCTTTGGACATCCATTCTGGCTTCTTTGCACTTGTCTTATTTTTCTTCTTTGTTGGCACTGTTTGCATTTGCGCCTTGAGTATTTCACTTTTGAAAAACTCCCATCCATCCTTAACTCCCTTGTTTTTTAATATCGGCGTCCATGGAATGCCGCTCAGTAATTCCTTCATTTTTTGGAAGTCAGCTCTCTTAAAGTCCAGAATGCGTGTTTGACTTGTCTTAGTTTCAGCATTCCTTTGTATTGCAAACTGCAGGAGCACATGGTCACTTGCCCCTAAGGATCCAACCACTTCAACTGTATTGATCAGGTCTTCCACATTTGTTAAGATTAGATCAAGAGTTGCTGATCCCCTTGTTGCCTCTTCTACCTTCTGGACCATAAAATTATCTGCAAGGCAAGTGAGGAATTTGTTGGACTTTGTACTCTTGGCTGAGTTTGTTTTCCAGCAGATATCGGGATAATTGAAATCGCCCATGACTACTATATCTCTTCTTTGTGCCTGTTTGGTCAGCTGTTGACAGAAGGCTTCATCAAGTCCTTCATCCTGACTCGGAGGTCTGTAGTAGACACCCACGACAAGATCTTTTTGAGTCCCGGTTCCCTTGATTCTTATCCAGATGCTTTCAAGCTGGTTTCCCGGATTACAGTCTTGCATTTCTTCTGCAACGTAACTGTTTTTGACATATAAAGCTACTCCCCCTCCTCTCCCCTTTGTTCTATTTCTGTGAAAGAGGTTATAGCCCTCAATGGTTAAATTCCAGTGATGGGAGTCATCCCACCAGGTTTCAGTGATGCCTATGACATCGTATGTGTGGTGCTGTGCTAGGAGTTGGAGTTCGTCTTGCTTATTTCCCATGCTCTGAGCATTAGTGTAAAGACATGTAAGCCCCTGTGACCTCCCCTCGAACTGTTTATTTGGGATTATTGTGCTCTCTGTACTTGGTCCTTGCTGTGTTTGTGCAGCCCTCCGTTTAGCCTTACGGCGGTTCCCTGTGGTCGTGGGTAATATAGTGTTCGCCAGGCTGTTGTTCCCCTCCCCCAGTGGATTTAGTTTAAAGTGCGCCTGATGAGGTTTGTGAGTCTGTGTGCAAAAAGATGTTTTCCTACTTGTGTGAGATGCACCCCATCGCTTGCCAGTAGTCCATCCTCTTGGAAGAGTAGACCATGGTCAAGGAAGCCAAAATGCTCCTCTTGACACCATTTTCTGAGCCAGTTATTGACCTGTACTATTTTTCCGGCCCTTGTAGAGCCATGTCCTACAACGGGGAGGAGGGATGAAAAGATCACATGTACATTATACAGTTTTAGCTTTGTTCCCAGAGCTCGAAAATCATTTGTGATCTTTTGAAAAGTATGCCTAGCGGTGTCATTGGTACCTACATGAATCAACATAAGGTGGGGAGGGTGATGGGGCTTTAGGAGCCTGCTGAGCCTCTGAGTGATATGGTGTATTTTTGCCCCCGGGAGGCAGCATGTTTCTCGAGCCATCCCATCCGGTCTGGAAATGATGGCTTCCGTTCCTCTAAGGAGGGAGTCACCTACTACCAAGACCTGTTTCCTTTGAGGATTGACAGGGTCCCTTTTGTGCAAGACAGTGTGTATGTCCCCTGAAGAGTGTTCCTGTTGAAGTGAATCATGTAGGTGTAAAGTGTTGTCCTCCTCCTCAACATCCCCAGTGCATTCATCAATGACAATCCATTGAAATACATCCGAGAGCCCATTACTCTCCCAAGGATGTTCCTGTTGCTCCTGGTCTATGATTGGGGATGGAGCATTTGCATGATTACATAAGTGTGACTGTGGTGATGCACTGTCCCTGTCAGGGCTATCCCCTGCGCATTGATCCAGGATGGTCCACTGAGTGGTATCTAAGAAACTGTGGTCCTCCACAAGATGTGTTTCCTGATTGTATGTTAATGATGTAAGAATTTCAAATCTGTTGTGTAAATGCAGCTGAGCAGAGGAGTTCTGCGGAGGCTGCCTGGTCCTGCGTCTCCTTCTATGGGTGACCTCCTTCCAAGCCTGAGGGTTGTCTACCTTTGAGTTGATCTCCCCATAAGGTTCCTGATCATGGTCTTGGTGGTGTTGGTGTGATGCAGGCTGCTGATCTACAGCAGCGTGTTGTGCAGTGTCCAAGAAGAGCTCGAGTGCCTGAATGTCCTTAAGGGTCTTAATACGGTGCTCGAGCTGTTGGATCCTCTGCTCCATCAGAGTCATCTGTTTGCATTTGGAGCAGATGTAGTTGTCTAGTTTTTGTGTGAAAAAGCGGAACATGCCACAGCTGGTGCATGTGATGGGAATGTTTTGCTTTTGTTGCATCTCTTGGTGAGCGTGGTGGCCAAGTGGGATCTTTGTACAGTTAAGTAATATGCACGCACTTTATGTGCAGACTGCAACAAACCACGTCTTTGTGTATTTGTTTATGTTGCTTTGTTTCCTATATGTACTGCAAAGGATAGTTAGTAAAGGTGCCTTTTACCAACTGCCCTTCTGGGATCAGGCTCTGGCAGAAACTCACACTGGCAAATAAAGCTTTCCCAGAAACTCAATTAACAGGGGACAATGCCTGCTGTCAATCAACTTAAGTACCTGGCTCTCTTTCAACACAACAGTCACACAACAGTTAGACTTTGACCACAGGAGCCAAGCCCAAACTCAGTTTAAAATCTTAGCCAAATCTTAGCCAAATCCTACCTGAAGACAGGGAGCAAAAATGTCCTCCTGCTTCCTCTGCTTCTGCGAGAACCAACTGCCCTTCTGGGATCAGGCGATTTAATTTAAGATTTTGAGAGTCTGTATTCACATTTTAAGAAGTTTGTTTTTGGATTCATGTTCATGATTTGATTCTTGTTTTCCTGGAATATGCTCATGTTTAGATTCTGATTTTTCCTATACCTTGTTTTATGGAACAGATTTGACCTGTTTGGGTTATTGCCTTGGAGTGTTTTTCCCTGTTGCCGGTTTGTATTTGTTTATTATTTGATGACTATTTCCCCCATTATCTGTTGGATTTACATTTCCTATTTCTTATGGTGACTTTTCCTTTTTATATGTACTTTTCTTAATATACTGTTTTATTACCATTTTTGGGATTCCTCGCTTGTGTTGAGTGTAAGGTGAATCCATTTTCTAAAAGGTTACAATCTCAAAAAGATCACGATTTTCGAAAAAGCCTTTTCTTCTCTTTCTTAACGGTTAGAGAAACCCTAAAATTTTTACATAAACACCCAACACCACATGCCACTCACTTGATCTTGACGGCGTGTCCCATAAGCGTGACCAGGAGGACGCACTGGTCCACGGACACCGGGAGCGGGTTGCCGTAGCCGATCTCCACGGTGGTCGGCACCGAGGCCACGACACGGTGGGGCACCTGGGGGGTGGAGAATGAAGGGAGGGGGCTTCAGCAATGGGAAAGGACCCCTGGACACCCCGCTTGGACCCCTCCCGGCCCCTGCAGACCTTGATTCGGATGTCGGGTCCCTCCAGCGTGATGGCCTTCTCCACCAGAAGCTTGACCCCACCGGGAACATCGCACAGTGCCGTCACCAGCAGCTTCCGGTCATCGGTCAGCGCGGCCCCGTAATGCCCGTAAGTGATGCGCAAAGGGAGCTGCCTCTCTGGGGAAAAGGAGAAGGGGCGGGAGGTCAGCAGAAGCAAATGACCCTCATTCTTTCCCCCGCCTAGAATCACAGAAAAATCCCTGAAGCCGTAATGGGTAATAAATAAAGCATATTATTATTATTGATGTGGGTAATAAATAAAATGTATTATTATTGGGGCACATAATAAAATGTATTGTTATTATTATTATTGAGGAAGGTAATGAATAAATGTATTATTATTATTATCATTGAGGTGGGTAATAAATAAAATGTATTGTCATTATATTGTATGACACAGCAAACAAGATAGATATGCTGGATTTCGTTTCACAAAATCACAAGTCGAACACTTCCCAAGTGTCTAGGACTGTGTGATGTATTTTCGGATGATGCGCGCAGATCCCAGCAGGGTGGCCTTTTGCAGTTGGCAGATCGTAATTTTGTCAATGTCTATTGTTTCCAAATGCTGGCTGAGATCTCTTGGCACGGCACCCAGTGTGCCCATCACCACCGGGACCACCTGCACTGGTTTCTGCCAGAGTCTTTGAAGTTCAATCTTGAGGTCCTGATAGCGGCTGAGTTTTTCCTGTTGTTTTTCGTCAATGCGACTGTCACCTGGGATAGCGACATCAGTGATCCAAACCTTTTTCTTTTCCACAACTGTGATGTCTGGTGTGTTTTGTTCCAGAACTTTGTCAGTCTGGATTTGGAAGTCCCACAGTATCTTTGCGTGCTCATTTTCCAATACTTTTGCAGGTTTGTGATCCCACCAGTTCTTTTCTGCTGGGAGGTGGTACTTGAGGCATAAGTTCCAATGAATCATTTGGGCCACAGAGTTGTGCCTCTGTTTGTAGTCTGTCTGTGCGATTTTCTTACAGCAGCTGAGGATATGATCAATGGTTTCGTCGGTTTCCTTGCACAGTCTGCATTTTGGGTCATCAGCTGATTTTTCGATCTTGGCCTTTAATTGCATTTGTCCTGATGTCTTGCTCCTGGGCTGCAAGGATCAGGCCTTCTGTCTCCTTCTTCAGGGTCCCATTCGTGAGCCAGAGCCAGGTCTTCTCCTTGTCAGCTTTTCCGTCAATTTTGTCAAGGAACTTTCCATGCAATGTTTTGTTGTGCCAGTTGTCAGCTCTAGTTTGTAGTGTGGCTTTCTTGTACTGGTTTTTTGTCTGCTGTGTTTTGAGGAGTTTCTGATTTTTGACTTTAATCAAAGCAGGTTCTTCACTTTACTTTCAATCTTCTGCCAGGGCATGTTCTTCTTCTTTGACTGCTTGTTTTACTTGCAAGAGTCCTCTGCCCCCTGATCTTCTAGGCAGATATAGCCGGTCAACATCACTGCGAGGGTGCAGTGAATGATGAATGGTCATGAGTTTTCTTGTTTTTCTGTCCAAATTGTCCAGTTCCACCTGTGTCCAGTTTATGATGCCACCAGTATATCTTATGACAGGTATGGCCCAGGTGTTTATGGCCTTGATGGTGTTGCCTCCATTGAGCTTGCTTTTGAGAATTTTCTGACCCTTTGTGTGTATTCTTTGCTGACCACAGTCTTCACATGTTCATGCTTGATGTTGTCCAGCTGTAATATGCCCAGATATTTATAGGCCTCTGGCTGGTGACGCTTTATCGTTTGGCCATTGGGCATATTTATGCCCTCACTTTCAATGATTTTTCCCTTCTTCAATGCCACCCTTGAACATTTGTCCAAGCCAAACTCCATACTGATATCAGTGCTAAAAATTCGGACAGTGTTAGTCAGAGACTGGATTTCAGTTTCCGTTTTCCCATACAGCTTCAGGTCATCCATGTACATCAGATGCACAATTTTGTGAGATTTCTTAGATGTTTGATAGCCGAGATTTGTTTTTTATTGTTATTGTTATTGTTATTATTATTATTATTATTATTGAGGAAGATAATGAATAAAATGTATTATTATTAATATTATTATTATTGAGGTGTGTAATAAATAACATGTATGATGATGCTGACGGCAACACGTGCTCCAGTGCCTGCTTCTCTCCACACCTACCTTCCTTGCCCTGGAGGCGGAAGGTGGTGGCCTCCTTGAGGACCTCCCGGACGGTCCTGCGTGTGTAGAGGGCGGTGGCCACGGAGAGGTTGACGGTGACGTCGGTGGGCTCCTCGCGCAGGTTGGCCAGGCTCAGCACCAGCGCCACGTCTCCCCCCAGCACCGGGGGCCGTGCCAGGCGGAAGCGCCCAAAGAGCCCCGGCTGCGAGATCAGGTCCGAGGATGGGGAGGCCGGGGAGGGGGGTGATGTGTCGGGGACCCCCTCCTCCGCAGTCGCCCCTGCCCTCGAACTCGCCTCTTCCGCCACCTCTTCCTCTGCCGCGTGGGATCCCGAGAGCTCGGCCAAGGCCCGGCGGTTCACGGCACGCTCCTCGGAGGAACCTGTGGAGGATCCAAAGGGAGGGAGAGAAAGAGGAAGGTCAACGAGGGTCATACAATCATCGAATCATAGAATAATATAGAATAGAATAGAATCGGTTAATAGCCAGTTGCAATAAATGGCTAAATCACTACTGACCGAGAGGTCCTGAGTTCGAAGCCAGCCCAGGTCGGATTGAGCGCCTGACTATTAAAATAGCCCGGCTTGTTGATGACCTAAGCAACCTGAAAGATAGCTGTATCTATCAAGTAGGAAATTTAGGTACCGCTTTATGTGGGGAAGCTAATTTAACTAATTTATGACATCATTAAAAAAAGCATCCAGCCGCGTTTGGAATGAGGAAGTATCCAAGGACTCTGTGTCCCAGTGGATGATGAAGCAGCAGCTCCTCCTGTGACTGGAATCGAGCAGACCCTCATGAAGCCGGAAGCTGGAAAATGTTAAAATTGCCTCTGTGTCTCTGTCTCTGTCTGTATGTCATATGGCATTGAATGTTAGCCATGGATGTGTACATTGTGATCTGCCCTGAGTTCCCTTTGGGGTGAGAAGGAAGGGCGGAATATAAATACTGTAAATAAATAATAGAGTTTGAAGAGACCTCACAGGCTATCTAGATCAGTGGTTCCCAACCTGTGGTCCGTTACTTTTGTTACTTTTGGCCAATCAGCTCTGTAATCTGCTGAGGTCATTTTGAATCCTGATCCTATCCGCTGGAGTATTAGTTATCCCTCCTAAGTTGGTGTCATTTGTAAACTTGATCAGCACACGCTCTAAACCTATTGAACCCTGATGTGACATCACAGGGTTGTGCCATAGTGATTAGAATGAGGAAAGATGGGTGCTTTTGTTTTTGCAATTCTACATATATGATGTGTATTGGGGTGGCATTTAATTTTGTTGTGCGGTGCACAATGACAGTAAAGTTATTCCATTCTATTCTAATGGGGCTGAGACAACAGGAAGTGAGAGACATCTCCGCCTTGGAAGGAAAAGAAATCTGTATATACATAAACTTCGACCCTCCAGGCGTTGTGGACTTCAACTCCCACAATTCCTAACAGCCTACCGGCTGTTAGGAATTGTGGGAATTGAAGTCCACAGCGCCTGGAGGGAGGGACTAAGTTATTTCCAGACAATACTCACACAGAGAGAGAGATAAATCTGTTCAAACCAGTTCTCCAGCAGCAGGACAGCAACAGTTGCAAACCAATTCTCAAGTCCTTGCAAACACGGCCAATTGGCATCATGCTTTTGTTTTTCCAGTTAACACACATATAGTGTGTTAACTATACGCCTATGGCCCAAATACCCCATCCAGCTCATCTTGTCCACTGACCTTCAGGGAACTTGTAGTTGCCAGTGACATCGACGCGGGCACTGCTTCCCACGGCCTTGGTGCTCATGTTGACACCGATGGAGGTGGTGTCGGAGTGGCCACGCTTCCGGGTCCCATTGGGGTAGACCACCCAGCAGTTGATGTCTGCGTTGACCTCGCTGTAGACGAAGGCCGTGTCGTAGTTGAGTCGTACCTGGCCCTGCTTCACCGCCATCACCGACGCCGGACCACACTGGTACAGACCTGGAAGGAAGAAGAAGGGGGTGAAGAAGGGAAGAAGGAGAAGGAGAAGGAGGAGAAGGGGACTGTAATGAAGTGTGAATTTTTTGGTTTACAGATGTCATGTTTAATTGTGTTTTAAAAGGGTCAATATTTCAGTTGTGACATCCCTGCACTCAAGAGTTGGTTGCCATGGAGAAGTGGGCGGAGCCAACTGCTGTTTTGGTGGAGAAGTGCAGGTTTAAAAAGAAGCAGTTAGTCTGTGCCCTGATGAGGTACAGTGAAGACTGATCCTCAGTTGAAGGGATCAGGGAGACTCAATTGCTTATTTTTGAGTCAGTTTAAAATAGGTTTGGTGACTTATTTTAAGGTAGTCTGTCTCCTGTTAAGGAACAGATAATCTGTGATTGTTAATCACAGGGTGACTGCAGTTTAAAGCAGTAGAGACAGAATTGACATTTTAAGGAATTTGAAACACCTCATTCTAGCTTTGCA
Organism: Anolis carolinensis; assembly: GCF_035594765.1. Classification (NCBI taxonomy): domain Eukaryota; kingdom Metazoa; phylum Chordata; class Lepidosauria; order Squamata; family Anolidae; genus Anolis; species Anolis carolinensis. Next base: position 65,427 of record NW_026943839.1, on the reverse strand, counting down.
ACTGTTAACTAAAGTGCCTTTAAAGAGAAAGTTACTGTAACCATTAAGCTTTGTGCCTGAATAAATATGTTATTGTTCTTCAAACATCTCAGGTTCTGTCACATATATTACCATCAATAAGCAAACAAGAAGAAGGAAGAAAATCAAAATTTAAAAGACCTCCTCTCTGAGACAGCTAGTGGCTGCATCTTCCCATAGTAGTAGCAGGCATCTGGTGGCCACATTATAAACATCTTTACATTTGGTGGCAGCGTTTAAATAAAAACATCTTTATAAGTTGGTGGCAGCGGTAATAATATAATACAATATAATATAATATAATATAATATATTTAATTAATAAAATCCATTTTCCACAGGGACGAAGAAGGGGAAGAAGAATTAAAGGGAGAGAAGTGGCTGTTTTCTTCTTGTGGGAATCCTTGTTTGGTGAGCTGGAATGCAATGGAATAGGCTTGCTGCTTGGAAGCCTGGGTACTTGCGTTCTTGGGGAATGGTTTTTTGGGCTGCTAGAATTGCAATGAATAGCCTCACTGCCTCAAAGCCTGGCTGCTTGCTACCTAGGGGAATCTTTAGTTGGCCAGCTTCAATAGTACAGAGTAGTATCACTGCTTCTAAGCCTGGCCACCTGCTACTAAGATTAATCCTTGGTTAAATTGCACTGAATAGCCTTGCAGCTTCAATGCCTGGCTGTGTTTTGTTGTGCACTGCACAATGACAGTAAAGTTATTCCATTCTATTCTAATGGGGCTGAGACAACATTGTTTTACATTGTTTTTACATTTACATTGTTTTTAGCCATTGAATTTTTGCCTATTTATTGTAAGCCGCTTTGAGTCCCCTCTGGGAGAAAGGCGGGGTAAAAATGATGTAAATAAATAAAATAAATAAATAAATTATACCTAGGCCAATCTGGGGTTTTTTTTGGGGGGGGGGGTTGAGGGAATGACATACCTTGGATGTGTTGGTTTATTGTGGCCAAAATTTGGTGTGATTTGGCTCAGTGGTTTTGTTGTTTACTCAGTCCTACAAACGTACATTACATTTTTATAGAGAGAGAGATTTTTGTGCATTGGTATATCTTTGTCCCTAACAGTTCAAAGAGATAACTAGGTACATCAGTTTAACAGCTGAGAAACCTAATATATTATATTATTAGCATAGCACAATATTAGCATTATATATTACTATATTGAACTATACCACTATACTGTAATACTATATGTAATATATAACATATAATTAATATTATTATATGGTATTATTATTAGTATTATATTGTATAACATTATAATATTTTTATCAATATTATATGTATATACAATATATATATATAAAAGTGATGGAATCCTGGCGACCGACAAAACAACAAAACTAAACACCCCACAACCTTGAAAAGTGACAGCACAACCCCTCATCCACGCCTCTAGGTTGATACAACAAAAAGAAAAGAAAAATAAAGTCCTAATTAGAGGGAGAGGAATAATTGTTTTTATCCAATTGCTGCCAGTTAGAAGGCTAAGCTCTGCCCACTTGGTCTCCTTGCAATCCACTCTGCCCAGGGACAGGCAAAGTTAGGCCTCATTTAGGCCTCTTCCACACTGCCTATAAAATACGGACACCATCAGACAACGCCACAGCAACGCGTGGCCGGGCACAGCTAGTATATTATATTATTAAAACTGATATAAAATATATATTATAAAACTGAGGGTGGGGGGCGGGTAAATGACCTTGGAGGGCCGCATCCGGCCCCTGGGCCTTAGTTTGGGGACCCCTGGGCTAGGGCATCATTTTTCCAAAAGCTTTCTAACAAGGTCATGCTTTTCCAAAGATCATGATTTCTCCAAAAGGTTATGGAGATTTCCATTTTCCAAAAGAAGAAGATAAAGAAGAAGAGGAAGGGGAAGAAGGGAACGGGGAAGAAGAAGGGGCTGTCAGGGAGGGAGGCGGAGAGGGGGGTCGCCCAAGGCCCTACTCCCCCCACCCCAAAAGATAGCGAGACCCACCTTGGCTCCGCTCCTGCGGCGTGGCATCGATAACCTGCCACCCGCTGTAGGAGCCCCCCAGGTCTCCACGAACGAACCATCCCTCGTTCCACACGTGGTAGTCCCTGTACGGAAGGGTCGAGGAGAGAGAAAGAGAGACAGGTCAGGTCAAGGGAGGGGGTTTTATCATTTTTTGTTGTGATCCAAATTCCTAAATATTTCAGTTTTGGTACCACTTTCATTCCTGTTATCTCTTGTAGTTTCTCCTGGTTTTTCTTGTTCATATTTTTCGCAAGCATTTTTGTTTTATCTTTATTAATATAGAATCCCGCTAATTGACCAAAATTCTCTATTTTCTGGATCCACTTTTGTATATTTATTTACAGTATTTGTATTTATTTACAGTATTTATATTCCGCCCTTCTTTCTCACCCCGAAGGGGACTCAGGGCGGATTACAATGAACACATATATGGCAAACATTCAATGCCAACAGACAAACAACATACATTAGACAGACTCAGAGGCAATTTTAACATTTTTCCAGCTTCACGATTCCGGCCACAGGGGGAGCTGTTGCTTCACCGTCCAGAAGTGGCTGTACTTCCTCATTCCTTTCCTCGTGTTTTGCTGGCAGTTTTATGGTGTTGTAAATTAGCCTCCCGCATAAAGCGTCCCTAAATTTCCCTACTTGACAGGTGCAACTGTCTTTCGGGGCTGCATAGGTCAACAGCAAGCCGGAGCTATTAATGGTCGGAGGCTTAACCCGACCTGGGCTTCGAACTCATGACCTCTCGGTCAGTAGTGATTTATAGCAGCTGGTTACTAGCCAGCTGCGCCACAGCCCGGCCCCTTGAGTTCTAGGTTCTTCAATTATGCATATTATATCGTCCGCAAATGTTCAGATTTTTAAATCATGACTTCTTATTTTTAGACCTTTCAATTGATCATCTTGCCTAATATTTTTAATTAATATTTCTATTGCAAAAATAAAAATTAAGGGTGAGAGGGGGCACCCTTGTCTTGTTCCTTTTCCAATTTTAAATTCTTTTGATTGCTGGCCATTTATCATTATTCTGGCAGATTGAATAATGATAAATGGCCACTTATCTCCGTTTTTAATGAGCACTGTATTTGAAAACTATAAATTAAAAAAAATTAAAAAGGAAGGGGGTTTTATCATAACAACATGAGAAAAGTTTATTAAACTGCAAAAACTTTGTGGGAGGGACATCATCCTGCTATATGTAGCATATTTTGCTGGAGTTCCTGGAGTAGAACAACTCCATCCAAAGTAAGGAGGGCACAACTAAACAAGAAATAACTGAGCTGTGGTGCAGCTGGTTAGTAGCCAGCTGCAATAAATCACTACTGACCGAGAAGTAATGAGTTTGAAGCCAGCCCGGGTTGGTTTGAGCTCCCGACCATTAATAGCCTAGCTCGCTGTTGACCTAAGTAGCTCAAAAGACAGATGCATCTGTCAAGTAGAAAATTTAGGTAGCACTTTATGCGGGGAGGCTAATTTAACTAATTTACGACACCATAAAAACTTCCAGCAGTGTGCGGAAAGGAATGAGGAAGTGCTCCATCAAGAACTAGTTGTCACATTGGACGATGAAGCGGCAGCTCCCCCTGTGGCCGGAATCAAGCATGCCCTCATGAAGCCGAAAGCTGGAAAATGTTAAATTGCCTCTGTGTCTGTCTGTCTGTATCTCATATGTCTAATGGCATTGAATGTTTGCCATGTATATGTACATTGTGATCCGCCCTGAGTCCCCTTCGGGGTGAGAAAGAAGAGCGGAATATAAATACTGTAAATAAATAAACAAACAGGAAATAGTACTTTCAAACCACGAACAGACCATTTCTCAAATTTTGTTTCATAATGTAATCTGGGAAATGGAATTGCACTTATTGTACACACTAGGGCTGAAAAAGTAGGCCAAGAGTAAACACCCTGCCTGACATTCTGTGTCTGTTTCCTCTTCCCGCAGGATTCTGGGATTTGTAGTTTAGAGGAAGGGACTTTCCAAATGCTCAGTTTGGGGGGGGGGGGGGTTGATTCTCACTAAACAACAAGGCCCAGAATTCTGCAGTAGAAGTGAATAAAATAGAATAAAACGGTAGAAGTTTCCCCTTGATGTTGAGTCTAGTCCGGTCCGACTATGGGGAGTGGTGCTCATCTCAATTTCTAAGCTGAAGAACCAGTGTTGTCTGTAGATGCCTCAGTACCTATTTATCTACTTGCTTTTGCATGCTTTCAAACTGCTAGGTTGGCAGAAGCTGGGGCTAACAACGGGAGCTCACCCCGTCTGTGGATTTGAACTGCTGGACTTCCAAACAGCAAGTCCTGCAGCTCAACGGTTTAACCTGCCCCTCAAAATAAAATAGAATTACTATTCTATGTGGCGCTGTGGCACAGCTGGCTAGTAACCAGCTGCAATAAATCACAACTGACTGAGAAGTCATGAGTTTGAAGCCTGGGTTTACCATTAAATAGCCTGGCTTGCTGTTTACCTAAGCAGCCCAAAGGACAGTTGCATCTGTCAAGTAGGAAATTTAGGTACGCTTTATGCGGGGAGGCTAATTTAGCTATTTTAAACACCATAAAACTGCCAGCAGCACAGGGAAAGGAATGAGGAAGTACAGCACTCGGTGTCACTCGTGGATGGTGAAGCAACAGCTCCCCCTGTGGCCGGAATCGTGAAGCTGGAAAAATGTTAAAATTGCCTCTGTGTGTGTCTATACTGTATGTTGTTTGTCTGATGGCACTGAATGTTTGCCATGTATATGTGCATTGCAATCCGCCCTGAGTCCCCTTCGGGGTGAGAAAGAAGGGCGCAATATAAATACTGCAAATAAATAAATAAATACTTTATTGTCGAAGGATTTCATGGCCCGAATCACTGGGTTGTTGTGCATTTTCCTGGCTGTATGGCCATGTGCCAGAAGTATTCTCTGTCTGGCGAATGGGTTTAATAACACAAGACCCTCACCATAAAGATATACAGCAGAGTATACTGTATTTAGCAGCAGCAGCAGCGTGACCCAGAACCAGTAGCCAGGATAAGACAAAATAAAAATACACAGACTATTGTTATCTTCCTTCCGAGGTTTTTCTTGCTGAACATGCCCAACTGTATTTTATAAGTGTTTTTATTAATGTCTGATGTAATTTACTGTATATACTCGAGTATAAGCCTAGTTTTTCAGCCTTTTTTTTAAGACTGAAAAAGCCCCCCTTGGCTTATACTCGGGTGAGGGTCCTGGTTGGCTTATATTTGGGTCAGCTTATACTTGAGAATATATGGTACATTTATTATTTTTCTCTATTATTATTGGTATTATTACATTTATTATTTTTCCCTATTATTATTGGTATTATTACATTTATTATTTTTCTCTATTATTATTGGTCTTATTACATTTATTATTTTTCTCTATTATTGTTGCTACTATTACATTTATTTTACTCTATTTTTATTATTATTAATAATACATTTCTTATTTCACTCTGATATTATTATTATTATATTTATTATTTTGCTCTATTTATTACTACATGTATTATTTTCCTGTAATAATAATAATAATTATTATTACATTTATTTTACTCTATTTTTATTATTATTATTATTATCAATATATTTATTATTTCATTCTGATCTTATTATTATTATATTTATTATTTTACTCTATTACTACATGTATTATTTTCCTGTAATAATAATAATAATAATAATAATAATAATAATAATAATAATAATAACATGTATTATTTTACTCTATTATTATTAAAAGGATACATAAGCACATTTACATTGAAGAAGATGAGAATAATGATTTGATCAGAGTTGGACAGCCTTATCTTAAATTTGAGCTCTATGTAAATATTCCAAAACATTTAACCTACTGATGCCTCAATTAATGTAATTTTATTGGTATCTATTTTTATTTCTGAAATTTACCACCCTCGGCTTATACTAGAGTCAATGTTTTCCCAGTTTTTTTTAATGGTAAAATTAGGTGCCTCGGCTTATATTCGGGTCTAGTATATACGGTAATAACTTTTTAATTGATTTACAATGTATTGTACAATTTATATATGTGTTTTATTGTAAGCCGCCCTGAGTCCCCTACTGGGTGAGAAGGGCAGGATATAAATATTGTAATAAATAAATAAATAAATAAATAAATAAAAATAACGTAACATAAACAAAGTTCTTTACACTTCCTTGTTATATCTTTGCTTCAGCTTCTTGCCTTCACGCTGGGCTTCTCTCTCATGTAGATAAAGAACATACAGCAGTCTTTAAACTGAAGCAGCTCTCTCCTTGGAGCCTCAAACACAGCACTCTTTACTAGGCATGTCCGATCGATGAAAAAAAATGTTTCAATTCTCGTTTCTAAAGTAGGGGGTGCTGGCGCTTCGATAAAGAAAGCATTTCCGATTTTTTTCACCCAAAAATTTCGGATATTTCCGAAAATTCGTAATGATTCTAAATGTCTCTAAAATGGCGGGTGCGCATGCGCAATCACCAAAAAAAAGGAACCCGGGGGGGGGGGACTTTTACAGGGCTCTCCCGCCCTCATTTCTTCTGCTATCCTCATCAAATTTGCAATGCCCTTACAAGTTTGATACTTTGAAAACTAGAAATTCCCTTGCTATATTTGTAAGCAAGAAGGACACTGGAAATCAATGGTGTCTCTGGCTATGTGATCCCACAAGCCTCAACCCAATGCCTTCCATTAGAAATGGACCAGTGACCACCACGCCAAGCAATGCCCTGGCAAGGAGTGCAAAGATACTTTGAAAACCAGAAATTCCCTTGCTAAGAGAAAGAACCATGTTAGGCTGAGCTAAGCTCCCATTCAAGGTAGGTTGCAGAAACATATTTAAAAATACGTTAAAAATGGGGGGGGAATAACAAAACATTAAGAGACAATTAGAGAATGGGCCAACAATGGTTCGAATTACATTGCTGGTTACGCCATGAGACAATGTCTCGGAATGCATATCAAAAAACGAGAACAATCCGAAATAATTCCGATATACGATTCAAAACGATTTTTTGGACATGTCTACTCTTTACACAGAGGCATTCTTCACACAGAAGGAGGTCTTCACACAGGAGGAGCAACTAACTCACATGCACACCTGCTTATATTGCCCTGCTAGTTTTGCTTAGTCAATGCATCATTTTAACTCTTTCAGTGCCTGTACATCTTTTTTTGTAATTAAAAATACACTGTTAATTATCAATATTTCTGATACTATCTCCTGACGTTCAGGGTCAAGGGTGATAGAAAGAACTCTTGTCTGTTGGAGGCCAGAGTGAATGTTGTAATAAATCACCTTGATTAGCATGAATGGCCTTGCAAGCTTCATTCCTGCCTGGGGGAATCCTTTACTTGGAGGTGTTGGCTGCCCCTGATTGATTCATGTCTGCAATTCCCCCAGGCAGGAATGAATAAGGCAAGGCCATTAATGCTAATCAAGGTGATTAATTACAACATTCACACCAGCCTCCAACAGACAAGAGTCTTTTCTTTCTCCCACCCTGGACATTATTTCACAGATATATAAAGCTTCCTTTCTTAGTTTTTCTAATATACAGTAGAGTCCCACTTATCCAACATAAATGGGCCGGCAGAACGTTGGATAAGCGAATACATTGGATAATAAGGAGAGATTAAGGAAAAGCCTATTAAACATCAAATTAGATTTTGATTTTACAAATTAAGCACCAAAACATCATGTTATACAACAAATTTGACAGAAAAAGTAGTTCAATACACAGTAATGCTACATAGTAATTACTGTATTTAAGAATTTAGCACCAAAATATCACGATGTATTGAAAAGATTGACTACAAAAATGCGTTGAATAATCCAGAACGTTGGATAAGCGAGTGTTGGATAAGTGAGACTCTACTGTAATTACTGTATTTACGAATTTAGCACCAAAATATCACGATGTATTGAAAACATTGATTACAAAAATGTGTTGGATAATCCAGAACGTTGGATAAGTGAGTGTTGGATAAGTGAGACTCTACTGTAATTACTGTATTTACGAATTTAGCACCAAAATATCACGATGTATTGAAAAGATTGACTACAAAAATGCGTTGAATAATCCAGAACGTTGGATAAGTGAATGTTGGATAAGTGAGACTCTACTGTAATTACTGTATTTACGAATTTAGCACCAAAATATCACGATGTATTGAAAAGATTGACTACAAAAATGCGTTGAATAATCCAGAACGTTGGATAAGCGAGTGTTGGATAAGTGAGACTCTACTGTAATTACTGTATTTACGAATTTAGCACCAAAATATCACGATGTATTGAAAACATTGACTACAAAAATGCGTTGGATAATCCAGAACGTTGGATAAGTGAGACTCTACTGTACTTCACAACCTCTGAAGATGCCTGCCATAGAGATGGGCAAAAGGTCAGGAGAGAATGCTTCTGGAACCTGGCCAGACAGCCCGGAAAATGCAAAACAACCTACTTCATTGTCGTTGTACATCTTAAAGCAAAATTAAATGCCACCCGCAATCACATTATATATGTAGAAATACGGAACACCCATCCTTCCGCATTGTAATCGTGATTGCACAACCCTGTAAGGCCACATCAGTGTGAAACTACAATATAGTCCCAACTCTGGGATAAAAGTGCTGTCTCAGTCTATTTTGTCCTTGTTTTTATCATAATAATTAAAAAGAAGAAGCCTATCCAGGGTGAGATGTTAGTTAGCTTTAGAATATTTTGAGCTTTCTTAAGGCATCAGGAATGACAAAGGAGGAGGCCGCGCAGGATTTCAGGTGGGATGCTGACTCTTTACCTACACTTTCGGCTCCAGGGTGATGAGGCATTTTGGAAAACTGTATGAACAATGCTCTAACAATAGGGTGCTTATGAGAACGGGAGGCGTATCTTTTGCGTTTTTGTTCCTTAGCACAGCAGGTTAAACCACCAGCTGCAGTAAATCTTGTCAATCCAGACAGTTGAAAGCCAAGGTTAGGCTGAGCTCCCGACTTTTAGCCCAACTTCCGCCTAAATACCCTGTTTCCCCGAAAATAAGACATCCCCAAAAAATAAGACCTAGTAGAGATTTTGCTGAATTGCTAAATATAAGGCCTCCCCGGAAAGTAAGACCTAGCAAAGCTTTTGTTTGGAAGCATGCCCAGCGCCCACCAAACAAAACACCATGGCATGCAGGATTGGTAAATGTACATACCAGTTGTATATGGAAATAATGGTAGTAACAAGAAATTCTTGACAGGACTCACAGTTTGTCTGGTTTAGTTATGTTGGTTTGTGATGACAACTACTTACAGTATAGAAAAAATGTTCATTTATTTGTTCAACAATAAATGTGAATTCTTCTTCATGGAAAAATAAGACATCCCCTGAAAATAAGACCTAGAGCATCTTTGGGAGCAAAAAATAATATAAGACACTGTCTTATTTTCGGGGAAACATGGTAAATGCAAAATGTGAGTAGGGTTGTTGTGTGTTTTCTGGGCTGTCTGGCCATGTTCCAGAAGTATTCTCCCCTGACGTTTCGCCCACATCTATGGCAGGCATCCTCAGAGGTTGTGAGGTATATGAGGATGCCTGCCATAGATGTGGGTGAAACATCAGGAGAGAATGCTTCTTGAACATGGCCAGACAGCCTGGAAAAAAACACAACACCCCTGTGATCCCGGCCATGAAAGCCTTCGACAACAAAATGTGAGTAGATAAATAAAAAAGATAAAGGTTTCCCCTGACATTAAGGCCAGTCGTGACCGACTCTGGGGGTTGGTGCTCATCTCCATTTCTAAGCCGAAGAGCCGGCGTTGTCCGTAGACACCTCCAAGGTCATGTGGCCACTGGCATGACTGCATGGAGCGCCGTTACCTTCCCGCTGGAGCGGTACCTATTTATCTACTCACATTTGCATGTCTGTAGACACCTCCAAGGTCATGTGGCCACTGGCATGACTGCATGGAGCGCCGTTACCTTCCCGCTGGAGCGGTACCTATTGATCTACTCACATTTGCATGTCTGTAGACACCTCCAAGGTCATGTGGCCACTGGCATGACTGCATGGAGCGCCGTTACCTTCCCGCTGGAGCGGTACCTATTTATCTACTCACATTTGCATGTCTGTAGACACCTCCAAGGTCATGTGGCCACTGGCATGACTGCATGGAGCGCCGTTACCTTCCCGCTGGAGCGGTACCTATTGATCTACTCACATTTGCATGTCTGTAGACACCTCCAAGGTCATGTGGCCACTGGCATGACTGCATGGAGCGCCGTTACCTTCCCGCTGGAGCGGTACCTATTTATCTACTCACATTGGCATGTTTTCGAACTGCTAGGTTGGCAGAAGCTGTAGCTAACAGCAGGCACTCACTCCGCTCCCGGGATTTGAACCTGGGACCTTTCGGTCTGCAAGTTCAGCAGTTCAGCGCTTTAACACACTTCGCCACCAAAGGCTCCGAGTAGATAAATAGGTACTGCTTAAAAAGCGGGGAGGTAATTTAAGGCTCCCATAAGGAAATGCCAGAATAATGCTGGCGATTAGACCAAGTGGTAGGGAGACGGAGCGACTGCACCCACCCACTGGAACCAAGCACAAGCCTCCAAGATGCCGAAGATGGGGAAAGCCTATATATGTAAAGGTAAAGGTTTCCGTGACCGACTCTGTGGGTTGGTGCTCATCTCCATTTCTAAGCCAAAGAGCCGGCGTTGTTCGTAGACACCTCCAAGGTCATGTGGCCATTGGCATGACTGCATGGGGCGCCGTTACCTTCCCACCGGAGCAGTACCTATTGATCTACTCACACTCTGGGGGTTGGTGCTCATCTCCATTTCTAAGCCGAAGAGCCGGTGTTGTCCATAGACACCCCCAAGGTCATGTGGCCATTGGCATGACTGCATGGGGCGCCGTTACCTTCCCACCGGAGCAGTACCTATTGATCTACTCACACTCTGGGGGTTGGTGCTCATCTCCATTTCTAAGCCGAAGAGCCGGCGTTGTCCGTAGACACCCCCAAGGTCATGTGGCCATTGGCATGACTGCATGGGGCGCCGTTACCTTCCCACCGGAGCAGTACCTATTGATCTACTCACACTCTGTGGGTTGGTGCTCATCTCCATTTTTAAGCCGAAGGGCCGGCGTTGTCCATAGACACCCCCAAGGTCATGTGGCCATTGGCATGACTGCATGGGGCGCCGTTACCTTCCCACCGGAGCAGTACCTATTGATCTACTCACACTCTGTGGGTTGGTGCTCATCTCCATTTCTAAGCCGAAGAGCCGGCGTTGTCCATAGACACCCCCAAGGTCATGTGGCCATTGGCAGGACTGCATGGGGCGCCGTTACCTTCCCACCGGAGCGGTACCTATTGATCTACTCACATTGGCATGTTTTCGAACTGCTAGGTTGGCAGAAGCTGGAGCTAACAGCGGGCGCTCACACCACTCCCGGGATTTGAACCTGGGACCTTTTGGTCTGCAAGTTCAGCAGCTCAGTGCTTTAACATGCTGCGCCACCAGGGCTCCTTCCTATATATGTACCTCTATCTATATACAATTGTCTGTCTTGTCATTGTTATAATTGGCATTGAATGTTCGCTGCATATGTATGTTCTCTGATCCGTCCTGAGTCCCCTTCGGGGTGAGAAGGAAGGGCGGAATAGAAATATTGTAAATAAATAAACAAATGAATGAATAAATCTGAATCTCGGTGGTCTTAACCAAGCCCAAGGGAGGAAGAGGGAGGGGGGAACCATGAGCACACGAGGGGGAATCGCGCGTGGACCCCGCCCCATCCTCAATCCCACGCAGCCCCCTCCCCAAAAATGAGTTTGTGTCCTTTACCAGACGGAGTCCTGCCCGATCTTGAGGCTCTTCCCGGAGGGGTCGTAGTACTTATCGATGGCCAGGTTGTGGTCCGAGTCGTGGGCGGAGTTGAAGTTGGTCACGAGGCGCGTGGGGATGCCCAGGCAGCGCAGCGCTGAGGGAGGGAGAGCCAGGCGAGGAGAGAAGGACATAAGATATGATATATAGAGGATATTAGATTATAAGAGCATATACTATGTGTGTGTCTCTGTGTGTGTGTATATATGGCTATTAGCTATATATCAGAGTATAAGAGCACATACTGTGTTGTGATGACTCATGGGCCATGTAGTCCCGTTCCTAGTACTATTGTGGCAGATGAAGAGGAAAACTTGGGTTTCCCACCAATTCTGCCAGAAACGGAGCCCTCGCACCTGCAAGATGTTTGCCCACAAGAAGTCAGCCAAACAAGCCTTGAGCAGAAATCTCCCCCATTTTCTCGCCGGATTATTATAATCGAGATAGAGGCGCTAGGGAGGCGAATCGCAGAAGCGCCAGGATTGCTGCCAGACAATTAGCTGATTAAGCCTGTTTCCCTTGGGAAATCTTAAGGAGTCATGCATCTGGACACAGTATAGGTTTCGTTTCTTGTTCCCCAGGGAAAGTGTTCCTTGGCGGGAAAACAAGATCCTATATAGGTGTTTACCCGCTAGGAAATCCTTGCGGAGTCAATTCGTCACCTTGTGGAGTGAGATCGTGTGTGGACTACGCTACTCCAGTTCCTTGCCTCCAGGACCAAGTTCCAAGCCTTGTTTCATGGACCTTGTTCTAGCATCAAGCTTTCCTTGTTTCCACGGACCTTGTCACGGACCTTGCTCTTGCTTCTTGCCTCTTGTTGCCACGTATCAAGCCTTGTTTGCCAAGAATCTAGTTTGCTTCCAGCCTTGTTTGTCAAGTTCCATTGGACTAAAGGACCCTGTCATTTCCCCACACTTTGCTTGGCAGTGTGTGTGTTTCGGTTATTGGATTATAACTTTGGACTCTAATATCACATATTGGACATTGTTTTCCTGGACTATATTTGACCTTGCCTGAAAGGTCTACTTCTGGACTATATTCTTCACTTGTTTTTATTGACTTTATATATTCCTTTAATAAAGATATTAGATAGATTCTGGTCTCTGCGCATGGTTATTGGTGCTCTGCAGCCTGGGTCCTGTATACACTGTAATATAACATATATGTACCCTGATGGCACGGTGTGTAAAACCACTGAGCTGCTGAACTTGCGGACCAAAAGGTCCCAGGTTCAAATCCCGGGAGTGGAATGAGCGCCCGCTGTTAGCCCCAGCTTCTGCCAACCTAGCAGTTCGAAAACATGCCAACGTGAGTAGATCAATAGGTACTGCTCCAGCGGGAAGGTAACGGCTCTCCATGCAGTCATGCCAGTGGCCACATGACCTTGGAGGTGTCTACGGACAACGCCGGCTCTTTGGCTTAGAAATGGAGATGAGCACCAACCCCCAGAGTCAGACACGACTGGACTTAACGTCAGGGGCAGGCCCGTAGCCAGGATTTTGTTTCGGGAGGGGCTGGGATTTTGGTTGGGGGGGGGGCTGAGTCTGAGTGGGAGAGGGTCTACCCAAGCAAACCTTTTGTATCGTTATCCCAAGACCTCCATGCATATGGGATATATTGAGCATGGTGATCAGATCATGATATGAATAAACATAACAGTTTAAATAATAAATGTAAGGCCTTCTCACAGACCCCCCCCCCCCCCCACACACACACTACATGCCTGGTCAGGGGAAACCTTTACCTTTTACCTACCTATAGTATGAGGCCATACTGTGTGTATATAATATAATATATAGCTATATATGAGTATAAAAGGACATACTCTGTGTGTATACGCAATATACAGTAGAGTCTCACTTATCCAACATAAACGGGCTGCCAGAATGTTGGATAAGCGAATATGTTGGATAATAAGGAGGGATTAAGGATAAGCCTATTAAACATCAAATTAAGTTATGATTTCACAAATTAAGGACCAAAACATCATGTTAGACAACAAATTTGGAAGAAAAAGTAGTTCAATACACAGTAATTCTATGTAGAAATTACTGGATTTATGAATTTAGCACCAAAATATCACGATATATTGAAAGCATTGACTACAAAAATGCGTTGGATAATCCAGAACGTTGGATAAGCGAGTGTTGGATAAGTGAGACTCTACTGTAATATAGATTTACCTATATAAGAGTATAAGAGGATACTCTGTGTGTGTGTGTATGTATGTATGTGTGTGTGTGTGTGTGTATATATATATATATATATATAGCTATATATATAAGACTATAAGAGCATATATTATGTGTGTATATATATATATAGTATATACAGTAGAGTCTCACTTATCCAAGCCTCGCTTATCCAAGCCTCTGGATAATCCAAGCTATTTTTGTAGTCAATGTTTTCAATACATCATGATATTTTGGTGCTAAATTCGTAAATACAGTAGTTACCACATAACATTACTGTGTATTGAACTACCTTTTCTGTCAAATTTGTTGTATAACATGAAGTTTTGGTGCTTAATTTGTAAAATCATAACCTAATTTGATGTTTAAAAGGCTTTTCCTTAATCCCTCCTTATTATCCAAGATATTCGCTTATCCAAGCTTCTGCCAGCCCATTTAGCTTGGATAAGTGAGACTCTACTGTATATATATATATATACTGTAATATAACATATATGTACCTATAGTATAAGAGGCCATACTGTGTGAATATAATATAATATATAGCTAATGCTATATATGAGTATAAGAGGATATACTCTGTGTGTGTGTGTGTGTGTGTGTGTATAGTATATCTATTGCATATATATAAGACTATAAGAGCAAATACTATGTGTGTGTATATATAGTATATCTATGGCTATTAGCTCCATATAAGAGTATAAGAGCACATACTCTGTGTGTATATAGTATATTGTGTGTGTGCGTGTGTATATATATATATACACATACTGTAACATACATATATTGTAAGCCACCCTGAGTACCCTGATGGGTAAGAAGGGTGGGGTAGAAGTGATGTAATAAATAAATAAATGTACCTATAGTATAAGAGGCCATACTATGTGCATATAATATAATATGAGTAATATAATATGCTATATATGAGTATAAGAAGATATACTCTCTTTGTATACATAATATAATAATATTTACAGTAGAGTCTCACTTATCCAACGTAAACGAGCCAGCTGAACGTTGGATAAGCGAATATGTTGGATAATAAGGAGAGATTAAGGAAAAGCCTATTAACTGTCAAATTAGGTTATGATTTTACAAATTAAGCACCAAAACATCATGTTATACAACAAATTTGACAGAAAAAATAGTTCAATACGTAGTAATGTTATGTAGTAATTACTGTATTTACGAATTTAGCACCAAAATATCACGATATATTGAAAACATTGACTACAAAATGCGTTGGATAATCCAGAATGTTGGATAAGTGAGACTCTACTGTAATAATATTTACCTATATAAGAGTATATACTCTGTATGTGTATATCTATACATCAGAGTATAAGAGGATACTGTGTGTGTATATAATAGAATACAATACAATATACCTATATATAAGAGTATAATCTATTACATAAGGTGGGCGGGGGAGGGGCACGAGGGGAGCCCCCTCCCCCCGCCTGCAACCCCCCTCCCCTCCCCCTCCCCCCTCCCCCCCGGGCAGGTACCTGTGGCGGCGACCCCGGCGAAGACCCAGCACTGTCCGTACTGGACGGGGCGGTACCGGTCCTTGGCCCACTTCCAGAGGATGGCCACGCTCCCGTCCCATCGAGAGGGGTTCTCGTGGTGGGCGAACTCCTCGCTCCACTTGCCCTCCAGCACCCCGTTGTCATTGTCGTTGCCGTTGACCATGGAGCTGACCACGCGGGCCACGTATCGGGGGTCTCCGCGCCGGGAGGAGTCTCCGCCGGGGTCCTTGCGGTGGTAGAGGCTCAGGTCCATGAGCAGCAGGCACAGGTCCAGGATGCTCTTCTGGAACTGCACGGGGGGGGGGGGGGGGAGAAAGAGAAAGAGCGAGGGGTGGGTTGGGGGCTGCGAGGAAGGGGATGACAGAGCGATTTGCTAGGCACACACGCAGCAGAAGTCGCTGACGAGGAAGCACTCGATAAATAACGACGCTGGAGTCTTCAGCTCTCTATCAAAAGTTTACTCACGAACGGAATTCCACAAGACAAAACACAGCTCTCACGCACACACGGGAAGGGACCGAGAAGAGAAGAGATAGGAAGCAGTGGGCAATTTATCACAGACTCTGCTGTCTGATGCAATCCAAGTTTGCAGGCACTTAACCCTTTACACACTGGCATAGTAAACAGTACACAGTGTACGACCATGACTCAATTACATTTAAACAACTCTATATACAATCATTCCCACTTTAACAGGGGAGAGGGGTCCCTGGGGTGCCCTGCCCTGCCACTGACCTGCCCGTAGAACCAGCCTCGGGCCTCGATGTACTTGGCGTTGCCCACGAAGATGATGCCGTTCTCATTGAGGACGTATTCTTGGCGTTCGTCCTCGTCGCTCAGGTAGACCAGGTCCGCTGCGGAGGGAGAGGAGAGGAGGGGGACAGGGCTTGAGGATGAGGTCACGATACAATCATAGGATCCTAGATTCGGAGGGGATCCCAAAGGTCACCTACAGATGGTCACCCAGTGCTTGGTGATGATGATGATATTAATAATACTGGAATCATAGGATGCTAGGTTCGGAGGGAATCCCTGTTGGTTTATTTTGAGTGTAAGGATGAAATGATGAATCAAGTCTTTTTACTCTTTGTAACTGTGTATACCGGACATGTGTTGCAGCAACTTAACTGTTAACAGCAGGCCAGTTTGAGTGATAGCCTGCTGCAACCAATAGGTCGTGACTTCCAGCCTGGAGAGGACGTTCATCGTTCTCCTGTGGAATGTGCTGTTATCAGTAGTGTGTGTGTGCTTCGCTGAATGGCAAGGAGAAAGCATGACTGCAACGAGCCATGGACTTTGTATCTTGTAAATACCTTTGTATATATTTGAATTTATTTTTTTTCGTGTCAGGAGCAACTGGAGTTGCTTCTGGAGTGAGAGAATTAGCCATCTGCAAGGACGTTGCCCAGGGGACATTGCCCGGATGTTTTGAAGTTTTTCCATCCTTGTGGGAGGCTTCTCTCATGTCACCGCGTGGAGCTGGAGCTGATAGAGGGAGCTCATCCACGCTCTCCCCGGGTGGGATTCAAACCTAGCAGCCTTCAGGTCAGCAACCCAACCTTCAAGTCACAAGGCTTTTATCCCCTAGGCCACCGGAGGCTCCTTATATTTGGAATAAAGCCTTAGAACCGCTGCGTTCAGCTGATTTGTGACTGAGGTGTTGTTTGTTGGTACTGCTTCTCGAAACTGGCAAGCAGTCTGACCGAGGATGAATTGGTGAGAGTCAAAGGATCACCAATAAATCAGGGTGCTGTGGAGCTGATGTTTTTAAAAACCCACCCTGACAATCCCAAGGGCCACCCAGTTCAACCCCCGACAGATGGCCACCCAGCTAGTGCTTGATGATGATGAGCAGGAGGAGGAGGAGGATGATAGAATCATAAGATCCTAGAGTTTGAGGAAATCCCAAGGGCCATCCAATCCACCTTCCTTCTCCACGGCAGGGAAAGCACAATCCAAGCACCCCCAACAGATGGCCCTCCAGCTACTGCTATTATATAACAACAACAACAACAACAGCAACAGAAATGGGATCCTAGAGTTGGAGGGGACCCCAAAGTCCACCCAGTCCAACCCCCAACAGATGGTCATCCAGTGCTTGATGCTAGGTTCGGAGGGGATCCCAAAGGCCATCCAGTCCAACCCCCGACAGATGGCCACCCAGCTAGTGCTTGATGATGATGATGATGATGAGGCGGATGATGGTGATAGACTCATAGGATCCTAGAGTTGGAGGAGAACCCAAGGGCCCTCCAGCCACTGCTATTATATAATAATAATAATAATAATAATAATAATAATAATAATAATAATAATAATAATATCATGGGATCCTAGAGTTGGAGGGGACCCCAAGGGCCATCCAATCCACCTCCCTTCTCCCAGGCAGGGGAAGCACAATCCAAACATCCCTGACAGATTTTCTTCCAGCCCGTTTGATCGTGATCATAATAATTATAAATATTAATAATATTAGAATCATAGGATGCTAGATCCAGAGGGAATCCCAAGGGCCATCCAGTCCAACCCCCGACACATGGCCACCCAGCTAGTGCTTGATGTTGATGATGATAATGATGAACTCTTGTCTGCTTGAGGCAGGCGTGAATGTTTCAATTGGCCACCTTGATTAGCATTGAACAGCCTCATGAAAATGAACAAAATATGGCTTCCAGTATTTAAAAAAAAAAAACTCTAAAATCAGGAAAGGAAATAAAAAACAATTTACGAAAACAGGGGAATTCCAGACAGGAATCAATCAGGGCCAGCTAACACCTCCCAACAAAGGATTCCCCAGGCAGGAAGCAGCCAAACCTTGAAGCTGAAAGGTTATTCAAAGCTAACTTTGACCTGACCCCCCCCCCCCCATCCTATTTATTAGTGGTGAAGTTGTTTTTATGACTTTTTCTTTTATCTTGCTGTTATGGTTTTACTTGTATCATTCATGCCTGAATTTGTTTTTTATTTTATTGTTATACTGTTATACTGCTTTATATTTTAACTTGTTTATACCTTGTATCCTTTTGGGCTTGGTCCCCTGTTAGCCGCCCCCGAGTCCCTTCGGGGAGATGGTGACGGGATGCAAAAATAAAGTATTATTATTATTATTATTATTATTATTATTATTATTATTATTATATTATTATTAATCAAGGTGGCCAATTGCACCATTCACACTTGCCTCCAGCAGACAAGAGTTCTTTCTCTCACCCTGGACATCATTCCACAAGGATAATATATAAACCCCACTTGCCTCATTTCCAACAGACCTCAAACTCAGAGGGTGCCTGCCATAGAGGTGGGCGAAAGGTCAGGAGAGAATGCTTCTGGAACATGACCAGACAGCCCGGAAAACTCACAGCCACTCAGTGATTCCGGCCATGAAAGCCTTCCACCACACAGCCCCAGACCTTTCCCATTTCAAGGTAAACATCCAATAAAGACCCGCCCGGACCCCTCCCGCCAGAGGCTCGGACCCCTCCCTCCCTCCCAGACTGAGAGACTGACCTGAGCACCAGGGGTTGAAGAGCAGGACGAACTGTCCGAGGAGTCGGGCGTCGCCCTGCCCGACGCGGAGGCTGAGCTTCCACCGCCCGATGGGGGCCGAGGCCGGGCTGGTCAGCGAGAAGGTCAGCTGGTTGCCCTCCCGGCCCTCCAGCGACGCCCCCCACGAGCCCCCCACGCCCGAGGCCGAGAACGAGGCGCGCGTCCCCTGAGACTCCGACGGGGACTGGCCTGGAGGGAGAGAGATCCAGAGATAGATAGATAGATAGATAGATAGATAGATAGATAGATAGATAGATAGATAGATAGATAGATAGATAGATAGATAGATAGATAGACAGACAGACAGACAGACAGACAGACAGACAGACAGACAGACAGACAGACAGACAGACAGACAGACAGACAGACAGACAGACAGACGGACGGACGATGCGGCCGCTTTGCTGCTATACCACATGGACAAACATACACACATTTATGACATGCCTATATAGCAGGCAGGGGCAAACTTCGCCCCTCCAGGTGTTTTGGACTACAACTCCCACAATTCCGAACAGCCGGTAGGCTGTTCGGAATTGTGGGAGTTGTAGTCCAAAACACCTGGAGGGGCAAAGTTTGCCCCTGCCTGCTATATAGGCATACATCGCAGTCATATAATAATAATAATAATAATACCCCCTCACACAATCTCTATATATAAAAGGCTTTTGGCGTCGTGGCGACGCACAAAACAACAAAACCCTGCAGGAGAGATAAAGCGGGGTAATAATAATAATGATAATAATAATAATAATAATATAGGCATATATCGCATTCATATACTCCACCTCTCTCTGTATATATATACACACAATTCACATATATATGTTAAGACACTTTGAGTGAGATAAAGCAGGGTATAAATATAATAACAATAATAATAATAATAATAATAATAATAATAATAATAATAATGGCATATATCGCACTCATATACCCTCCTCTCTCTGTATATATGCACACACAATTCACATATACACATATGGCATGCCTATATTGCATTCACCTATAGCTCTCTCTCTCCACCCCCTCTATATATAGTACATATATGCACACACAATTCACATACACACATTTATGACATGCATATATATGTTAAGACACTTTGAGTCTCCTGCAGGTGAGATAAAGCGGGGTAAAAATAAATATAATAATAATAATAATAATAATAATAACAATAATAATAATAATAATAATGGCACATTTTGCATTCCTATATACCCCCTCTCTCTGTATATATGCACACACAATCTCTATATATAAAAGGCTTTTGGCGTCGTGGCGACGCACAAAACAACAAAACCCTGCAGGAGAGATAAAGCAGGGTAATAATAATAATGATAATAATAATAATAATATAGGCATATATCGCATTCATATACTCCACCTCTCTCTGTATATATACACACACAATTCACATATATATGTTAAGACACTTTGAGTGAGATAAAGCAGGGTATAAATATAATAACAATAATAATAATAATAATAATAATAATAATAATAATAATAATAATGGCATATATCGCACTCATATACCCTCCTCTCTCTGTATATATGCACACACAATTCACATATACACATATGCCTATATTGCATTCACCTATAGCTCTCTCTCTCCACCCCCTCTATATATAGTACATATATGCACACACAGTTTACATACACACATTTATGACATGCATATATATGTTAAGACACTTTGAGTCTCCTGCAGGTGAGATAAAGCGGGGTAAAAATAAATATAATAATAATAATAATAATAATAATAATAATAATAATAACAATAATAATAATAATAATAATAATAATAATAATAATAATGGCACATTTTGCATTCCTATATACCCCCTCTCTCTGTATATATGCACACACAATCTCTATATATAAAAGGCTTTTGGCGTCGTGGCGACGCACAAAACAACAAAACCCTGCAGGAGAGATAAAGCAGGGAAATAATAATAATGATAATAATAATAATAATAATATAGGCATATATCGCATTCATATACTCCACCTCTCTCTGTATATATACACACACAATTCACATATATATGTTAAGACACTTTGAGTGAGATAAAGCAGGGTATAAATATAATAACAATAATAATAATAATAATAATAATAATAATAATAATAATAATAATAATAATAATGGCATATATCGCACTCATATACCCTCCTCTCTCTGTATATATGCACACACAATTCACATATACACATATGGCATGCCTATATTGCATTCACCTATAGCTCTCTCTCTCCACCCCCTCTATATATAGTACATATATGCACACACAATTCACATACACACATTTATGACATGCATATATATGTTAAGCCACTTTGAGTCTCCTGCAGGAGAGATAAAGTGGGGTAATTATAATAATAATAATAATAATAATAATATAGGCATATATCACATTCATATACCTTCTCCTCTCTGTATATATGCACACACAACTCACGCTTTGAGTGAGATAAAGCGGGGTATAAATAAATATAATAATAATAATAATAATAATAATAATAATAATAATAATAATGCCATATATCACATTCTTATACCCTCCTCTCTCTGTATATATGCACACACAATTCACTTATATATGTTGAGACACTTTGTGTCTCCTGCAGGAATGATAAAGTGGGGTGATGATGATGATGATGATAATATAGGCATATATCACATTCATATACCCTCTTCTCTCTGTATATATGCACACACAACTCACGCTTTGAGTGAGATAAAGCGGGGTATCAATAAATATAATAATAATAATAATAATAATAATAATAATAATAATAACAACAACAACAACAACAACAACAACGTAGGCAGATTTTGCATTCATTTACTCCCCCTCTCTCTGTATATATACACACAATTCACATATACACATAAGGCATGCCTATATAGACCCATATTGCATCCCCATATACCCCTCTCTCCCCCTTCCTCTCTCTCTTATGCATACACAGATGCATGGCATGCCCACCCATATAGGCACCTAGGGCATCCCTATATCCCCGAGGGTGCCTGTCTCGCCTCACCGGTCTCGGCGACGAAGGAGAAGGCCTCTCCGCCCTGTGTGGCCTGGCTCATGTAGACGGTGATGTGGAAGGCCTGCCCACGGCGGAAGACCGGCTCCGAGGCCGAGAAGCGCGACGTCCGGTGCGCTTGCCCATTGGACGACCCGTGCCAGTTCATGTAGGTCGGGGTCAGCTCTGCGGGAGGGGGACAAGCATAGTATCAGAGAG
The DNA here is from genome assembly GCF_035594765.1 of Anolis carolinensis. NCBI lineage: Eukaryota > Metazoa > Chordata > Lepidosauria > Squamata > Anolidae > Anolis > Anolis carolinensis. The sequence goes on along the minus strand of NW_026943839.1, from coordinate 42,982 downwards.
GCCCTGCACTTAGGACAGAGCCCTCGAGGCCATCCAGTCCACCCCCTCCTGCCAGAAAAGGAACACACACACACATACACAACTAAAACCCTCCCAGCAGATGGCCACTAGCCTCTGTTTTGAGATCTCTAGAGAAGATGATAGTCTCCTAGCAGAGCCGACCCTAGGTAATTTTCAAGTGTAGGCGAACAGAATTTTGGCGTTTCCCCCTGCCCCCAAACCAATCACTGAAAAATAAAAGCGTTGCATAAGCGAAAATGTTGGATAATAAGGAGGGATTAAGAAAAAGCTTATTAAACATCAAATTATATTAAGATTTTACAAAGTAAGCACCAAAACATTATGTTTTACAACAAATCAACAGAAAAAGGGCCCCGTATGTTTTGCGCCCAAACTAAGCACCAAAACATCATGTTTTACAACAAATCGACAGAAAAAGCAGTCTCGACCGCGCCCCCCGTATGTTTTGCGCCCCAAGCGACCGCTTAATTCGCCTCATAGTTGGACCGGCTCTGTCTCCTAGCGTTGGAAGGGAACTCAAGCCCTCCTAACAGATGGCCATCCCGGCCTCTGTTTTGAGATAATAAATAGTCTCCTAAAGTTGGAAGGGACCTTCAAAGGCCATCTAGTCCAGCCCCCTCCTGCCAGGCAGGAGAAACTACCAAAGCCCGCCCAACAGATGGCCATCCAGCTTAGTTTTAGGATCTCGAGAGATAGATAGCAGACAGATGAAATTGTTAGTTTGGTGGATAAATAGATTTCTCAAGTTGGAAGGGACCCACAGAGGCCATCTAGTCCACCCCCTTCTGCCAGAAAGGAACGTACACACTCACACAACTAAAACCCTCCCAGCAGATGACCACCAGCCTCTGTTTTGAGACCTCTAGAGAAGATGACAGTCTCCTAGCGTTGGAAGGGGTCCATCAGAGGCCATCTAGTCCACCCCTCCTGCCAGAAAGGAATACATACAACTCAAGCCCTCCTAACAGATGGCTACCCCAACCTCTGTTTTGAGATAATAAATAGACTCCTAGAGATAATAAATGGACTCCTTTAAAGGACATCTAGTCCAGCCCCCTTCTGCCAGGCAGGAGACACAACCAAAGCCCTCCCAGCAGATGGCCATCCCACCTCTGTTTTGAGATCTCTAGAGAAGAAGATGATGGATAGGAAGAGACAGATGAAATATATAGACTCCTAGATTTGGAAGGGACCCTCAGAGGCCATCTAGTCCAGCCCTCTTCTGCCAGGCAGGAGACACTACCAAAGCCCTCCCAGCAGATGACCATCCAGCCCATCCCCTTCTGCCAAAAAGGGACATATACAGCCAAAGCGCTCCCAGCAGATGGTCACTTTGAGTCCCCTTTGGGAGAGATAAAGTGTGGCATACATACATGTAATAATAATAACAATCCAGCCTCTCTATTTTGAGATCTCTAGAAATGAAGATGAGAGAAAAGAAGAGACAGATGAGATAGTTAGACTCCTAGAGTTGGAAGGGGCCCTCAAAGGCCATCCAGTCCAGCCCTCTTCTGCCAGGCAGGAGACACAACCAAAGCCCTCCCAGCAGATGGTCATCCCGCCTCTGTTTGGAGATCTCTAGGGAAGAAGATGATGGATAGGAAGAGACAGAGGAAATAAACTCCTAGAGTTGGAAGGGGCCCTCAAAGGCCATCCAGTCCAGCCCTCTTCTGCCAGGCAGGAGACACAACCAAAGCCCTCCCAGCAGATGGTCATCCCACCTCTGTTTGGAGATCTCTAGGGAAGAAGATGATGGATAGGAAGAGACAGAGGAAATAAACTCCTAGAGTTGGAAGGGGCCCTCAAAGGCCATCCAGTCCAGCCCTCTTATGCCAGGCAGGAGACACAACCAAAGCCCTCCCAGCAGATGGTCATCCCGCCTCTGTTTGGAGATCTCTAGGGAAGAAGATGATGGATAGGAAGAGACAGAGGAAATAAACTCCTAGAGTTGGAAGGGGCCCTCAAAGGCCATCCAGTCCAGCCCTCTTATGCCAGGCAGGAGACACAACCAAAGCCCTCCCAGCAGATGGTCATCCCACCTCTGTTTGGAGATCTCTAGGGAAGAAGATGATGGATAGGAAGAGACAGAGGAAATAAACTCCTAGAGTTGGAAGGGGCCCTCAAAGGCCATCCAGTCCAGCCCTCTTATGCCAGGCAGGAGACACAACCAAAGCCCTCCCAGCAGATGGTCATCCCGCCTCTGTTTGGAGATCTCTAGGGAAGAAGATGATGGATAGGAAGAGACAGAGGAAATAAACTCCTAGAGTTGGAAGGGGCCCTCAAAGGCCATCCAGTCCAGCCCTCTTATGCCAGGCAGGAGACACAACCAAAGCCCTCCCAGCAGATGGTCATCCCACCTCTGTTTGGAGATCTCTAGGGAAGAAGATGATGGATAGGAAGAGACAGAGGAAATAAACTCCTAGAGTTGGAAGGGGCCCTCAAAGGCCATCCAGTCCAGCCCTCTTATGCCAGGCAGGAGACACAACCAAAGCCCTCCCAGCAGATGGTCATCCCGCCTCTGTTTGGAGATCTCTAGGGAAGAAGATGATGGATAGGAAGAGACAGAGGAAATAAACTCCTAGAGTTGGAAGGGGCCCTCAAAGGCCATCCAGTCCAGCCCTCTTATGCCAGGCAGGAGACACAACCAAAGCCCTCCCAGCAGATGGTCATCCCGCCTCTGTTTGGAGATCTCTAGGGAAGAAGATGATGGATAGGAAGAGACAGAGGAAATAAACTCCTAGAGTTGGAAGGGGCCCTCAAAGGCCATCCAGTCCAGCCCTCTTCTGCCAGGCAGGAGACACGACCAAAGCCCTCCCAACAGATGGCCATCCAGCCTGTTTTAAGACCTCTAGAGAAGAAGGATAGACAGAGAGATGAGAGATGGAATCGATAGATGGATGGATGGAGAGATAGAACCCTAGAATTGGAAGGGACCCCCAAAGGTCATCCAGCCCATCCCTCTTCTGCCAAGGCAGGAAAAGCACAAGCAAAGCCCTCCCAGCAGATGATGGCTGTGAATTCTCTGTTTCAAAACCCTCAAGCCGGGAGTGACCCAGCCGGACCGTGGGATCTGAATGCGTGATAAAGATCTCCCAGCCTGGCCCTAGTCTAAACGATGCCCAGGATGCGTGGAAAAGTGGACCAGCTTCCTTGTTTATTGGCCTGCTTCCCTCCCTCTCTTCCTCCCTCCCTCCCTCCTTTCTTTATCTGTCCCATCTCCCTCCTTCCTTTTTTCCCTCCGGGAAAATGACGGCAGCTCCGCCCGTCTTTCTTTCTTTCTTTCTCTGTCTCAATGTCTCTCTCTGGGCGTGAGTCTGGCATTTCCACTCGGGACGGGCCCCGCCGCCTCTCTTCCTCCCACTTCCTCCTCCTCTTCCTCCCGAAATCCATCAGGGAAGTGGGGGAAACTGGAACATTTGGCAGTGTGGACTCAGATAACCCGGTTCAAAGCAGAGCTTGCGGATTATCTGCCTTGACATTCTGGTCCGTCCGTATGGAGGCAAAAAGCGGGGTAAATATAAACATAACAACAACAACAATAACAACAACAACAACGGGTGCCGTGCCAAAAGATCTCAGCCGGCATTTGGAAACAATAGACATTGACAAAATTACGATCTGCCAACTGCAAAAGGCCACCCTACTGGGACCTGCACGCATAATAATAATAATAATAATAATAATAATAATAATAATAATAACTGGGTGCTGTGCCAAAAGATCTCAGCCGGCATTTGGAAACAATAGACATTGACAAAATTACGATCTGCCAACTGCAAAAGGCCACCCTACTGGGACCTGCACGCATAATAATAATAATAATAATAATAATAATAATAATAATGATAATGGTGGTGATGGGCACACTGGGTGCCGTGCCAAAAGATCTCAGCCGGCATTTGGAGACAATAGACATTGACAAAATTACGATCTGCCAACTGCAAAAGGCCACCTTACTGGGATCTGCACGCATCATCCGAAAATACATCACACAGTCCTAGACACTTGGGAAGTGTTCGACTTGTGATTTTGTGAAACGAAATCCAGCATATCTATCTTGTTTGCTGTGTCATACAATGTTGTTGTGTCAATAATAATAATAATAATAATAATAATAATAATAAATAATCAGCTGATGACCCAAAATGCAGACTGTGCAAGGAAGCTGATGAAACCATTGATCATCTCCTCAGCTGCTGTAAGAAAATTGCACAGACAGACTGCAAACAGAGGCACAACTATGTGGTCCAAATGATTCATTGGAACTTATGCCTCAAGTGCCACCTCCCAGCAGCAAAGAACTGGTGGGATCACAAACCAGCAAAGGTCGTGGAAAATGAGCACGCAAAGATACTGTGGGACTTCCGAATCCAGACTGACAAAGTTCTGGAACACAACACACCAGACATCACAGTTGTGGAAAAGAACAAGGTTTGGATCATTGATGTCGCCATCCCAGGTGACAGTCGCATAGATGAAAAACAACAGGAAAAACTCAGCCGCTCTCAGGACCTCAAGATTGAACTTCAAAGACTCTGGCAGAAACCAGTGCAGGTGGTCCCGGTGGTGATGGGCACATTGGGTGCCATGCCAAAAGATCTCAGCCGGCATTTGGAAACAATAGACATTGACAAAATTACAATCTGCCAACTGCAAAAGGCCACCCTGCTGGGATCTGCACGCATCATCCGAAAATACATCACACAGTCCTAGACACTTGGGAAGTGTTCGACTTGTGGTTTTGTGAAACGAAATCCAGCATGTCTATCTTGTTTGCTGTGTCATACAACATCGTTGTGTCAATAATAATAATAATAATAATAATAATAATAATAATAATAATAATAAACTTTATTTATACCCCGCCACCATCTCCCCAAGAGGACTCGGGGCGGCTCACATGGGGCAAGACCCGACTAGCACAATTTACAAAAACAACAGCATAAATACATTGAACAATATAAAAAAAATAAAACACAGTAAGACAATAAAACAAGAGTTAATACATCAGTAATAATATCAATCAACCACCAAGTACAATTCAGTTGACTTCATTGGTGGGGGGGGGGGGGGGAACTGCAGCAGCAATATAAAAATAACATCATCAGTTAAAATACCAGAATAAAAGGGACCTAATAAAATTCAGGATAGGGTTATAATGTATTTTCATCCGAAAATACATAACACAGTCCTAGACACTTGGGAAGTGTTCGACTTGTGGTTTTGTGATACGAAATCCAGCATATCTATCTTGTTTGCTGTGTCATACAATAAAATAATAATAATAATAATAATAATAATAATAATAATATACACATCACACAGTCCTAGACTCTTGGGAAGTGTTCGACTTGTGGTTTTGTGATACGAAATCCAGCATATCTATCTTGTTTGCTGTGTCATACAATAATAATAATAATAATAATAATAATAATAATAATAATAATAATAATAATATACATCACACAGTCCTAGACACTTGGGAAGTGTTCGACTTGTGATTTTGTGATACGAAATCCAGCATATCTATCTTGTTTGCTGTGTCATACAATAATAATAATAATAATAATAATAATAATAATAATAATAATAATAATAATAATAGTAAGTGTTGTCGAAGGCTTTCCTGGCCGGAATCACTAGTTTGAAGGTATACAACAACAGCCCTAATTCACTGCATTGCCGTGAGTTTTTCGGGCTGTCTGGCCATGTTCCAGAAGCATTCTCTCCTGACATTTCCCCTACATCTGTGGCAGGCATCCTCAGAGGTTGTGAGGTTTGTTGCAAACTAGTCAAGTGGAGTTTATATATCCGTGGAATAATGTCCAAGGTGGGAGAAAGAACCCTTGTCTGTTTGAAGCTCGTGTGAATGTTGCCATTGGCCAGCGTGATTAGCACTGAATGGCCTTGCAGCTTCAACGCCTGTCTGCTTCCTGCCTGGGGGAATCCTTTGTTGGGAGGTGTTAGCTGGCCCTGATTGTTTCTTGTCTGGAATTCCCCTTTTTCTGAGTGTTGTTCTTTATTTACAGTCCCGATTTCAGAGTTTTTAAAATACTGGTGGCTGCTTCCTGCCTAGGGAATCCTTTGTTGGGAGGTGTTAGCTGGCCCTGATTGTTTCCTGTCTGGAATTCTCTGTTTTCTGAGTGTTGTCCTTTATTTACTGTTCTGATTTTAGAGTATTTTTTAATATCAGGAGCCATGTGTTCATTTTCATGGTTTCCTCCTTTTTGTTGAAATTGTCCACGTGCTCTAAAATCAGGACAGTAAATAAAGAACAACACTCAGAAGACAAAGGAATTCCAGACAAGAAACAATCAGAGCCAGCTAACACCTCCCAGCAAAGGATTCCCCCCAGGCAGGAAGCAGCCAGGCTTTCAAGCTGCAATCAAGGTGGTTAATAGCAACATTCGCACTGGCCTCCAACAGACAAGAATTCTTTCTCCCACTCTGGACATTATTCCACAGATATATAAACCTCCCTTGCTTAGTTTCCAACAGACCTCACAACCTCTGAGGTTGCCTGCCATAGATGTGGGCGAAATGTCAGGAGAGAATGCTTCTGGAACATGGCCAGGCAACCCAGAAAACTCACAGCCATCCAAACATAATAGTAATAGTAATACAAAATCCAGCATATATCTCTCGTTTGCTGTGTCATACTATGTCTTTGTGTCAATAGTAATAATAATAATAATAATAATAATAATAATAATAATAATAATAATAATATTAATGTGTTCGACTTGTGATTTTGTGATACGAAATCCAGCATATCTATCTTGTTTGCTGTGTCATACAATGTTGTTGTGTCAATAATAATAATAATAATAATAATAATAGGGGCCTCTGGGACGATGGGACGACTTCTTCATCATCATCATCATCATATTATTATTATTATTATTATTATTACTATGTCTTTGTGTCAATAATAATAATAATAATAATAATAAGTATTTATTTATTTATTACAACATTTATATCCCGCCCTTCTCAATCAACAGGGGACTCAGGGTGGATAATTATTATTATTATTATTATCAACACAACGACGTTGTATGGCACAGCAAACAAGATAGATATGCTGGATTTCGTTTCGCAAAACCACAAGTCGAACACTTCCCAAGTGTCTAGGACTGTGTGATGTATTTTCTGATGATGTGTGCAGATCCCAGCAGGGTGGCCTTTTGCAGTTGGCAGATCGTGATTTTGTCAATGTCTATTGTTTCCAAATGCCGGCTGAGATCTTTTGGCACAGCACCCAGTGTGCCCATCACCACCGGGACCACCTGTACTGGTTTCTGCCAGAGTCTTTGAAGTTCAATCTTGAGGTCCTGATAGCGGCTGAGTTTTTCCTGTTGTTTTTCATCTATGCGACTGTCACCTGGGATGGCAACATCAATGATCCAAACCTTGTTCTTTTCCACAACTGTGATGTCTGGTGTGTTGTGTTCCAGAACTTTGTCAGTCTGGATTCGGAAGTCCCACAGTATCTTTGCGTGCTCATTTTCCAATACTTTTGCAGGTTTGTGATCCCACCAGTTCTTTGCTGCTGGGAGGTGGTACTTGAGGCATAAGTTCCAATGAATCATTTGGGCCACATAGTTGTGCCTCTGTTTGTAGTCTGTCTGTGCGATTTTCTTACAGCAGCTTAGGATATGATCAATGGTTTCGTCGGTTTCCTTGCACAGTCTGCATTTTGGGTCATCAGCTGATTTTTCGATCTTGGCCTGAATTGCCTTTGTCCTGATGTCTTGCTCCTGGGCTGCAAGGATCAGGCCTTCTGTCTCCTTCTTCAGGGTCCCATTCGTGAGCCAGAGCCAGGTCTTCTCCTTATCAGCTTATAACCCATTAGCATTATGGAGAATCAAACCCAAACGAAGTCTATACTGGCTCGGTCGTCGCCCAGGATAAAAAGGACCGCGGTGGATGCTGCTGATTCTGGACATCCATCGACAAGTGGGCTACGGAATCATCAAAACCCAAATGAACAGTCACAGAAGCGGCAAAAATATACAATGCCAGAAAACCGCACAATTATTATTATTATTATTATTATTATTATTATTATTATTATTATTATTTATTACAACATTTATATCCCGCCCTTCTCACCCGACAGGGGACTCAGGGAGGCTAATAATAATAATAATAATAATAATAATAATAATAATAATAATGATAATGTCCCAGAAGCCCCTATTGCCGGCTTCTCCCATTGCAAGGAATATCTGGGATTGAAGGCACAAACAGCTGGAGGTTCCACAGGTTGGACACTACTGGCCTTAGAAGTCTATGTTTCCCTTCCAAATTCAGAGGCAACGAAATCCGGCCTCATCGCGCCGTAACTGTCCAATCTGGAGGTCTCAAGAATTCTAATATTTTAATATTTCAAACTCTTGATGGTCTGAGACCATAATAATATTCATTCATTCATTCCCGAGTGGGGCGAGTTCACGGAGACCCACTGGGAGGCCTCATGTAGGTCACACTCTCTCAGCCTCGGAGGAAGGACTTTTGTGACAAAGGTCGGCAAGAAGAAAGCCCGGGAGTGGGTCTTCCTTATCATCCCATAAGTGGAACGTGACATGAAGGTACAAACAACAACAACAACAACAACAACAACAACAACAAGGAGAGCCCGTGCCAGGCAAACAAGGGCCACCCGCGATGCTTCCCTCGCCCTCGTGGCACAAAGCCAGCCTTTGGGAAATAAATCTGGGAAGAAGCCCAGGATGCTGCCCAGGGACCAACGTGCTGCCAGAAACGTAGGCACACAGCCAAAGCACTCCCAACAGATAGCCATCAACCCAGCTTCTGTTTTGAGATCTCTAGGGAAGAAGATAGACAAGAGTCCCAGAGCTGGGAGGGACCCTTAAGACCATCCAGTCCACCCCCATCTGCCAGAAAGGAACGCACACAACCAAAGCTGTGCTATTGTTGGTTTGCTGTGAGTTTTCCAGGTGTCTGGCCATGTTCGAGAAGCATTCTCTCCTGAAGTTTCGCCCACATCTTTTGCAGGCGTTCTCAGAGGGTGTGGGGTCTGTTGGAAACGAGTCTAGTGGGGTTTAAATAGTTTATTTATTTGAATTAACTTGAAGGATTTCTTGGCTACTATACAAACAATTGAACGGATTGATGTGCTGTGGTTTTTAACTGTTTTGATGGATTTATCTGTGATTTTTAAAAAATGTGGCCCGTGTTTAATTCTATTTTAATGTTTGCATTTGTGTATATTTTTAAATGGTATATTAATGCTTTTATGTAAATACAGTAGAGTCTCATTTATCCAAGCTAAACGGGCTGGCAAAAGCTTGGATAAGCGAATATCCTGGATAATAAGGAGGGATTAAGGAAAAGCCTATTAAACATCAAATTAGGTTATGATTTTACAAATTAAGCACCAAAACATCATGTTAGACAACAAATTTGACAGAAAAAGGAGTTTAATACGCAGTAATGCTATGTAGTAATTACTGTATTTACGAATTTAGCACCAAAATATCACAATATATTGAAAACATTGATTACAAAAATTCGTTGGATAATCCAGAACATCCAGATAAGCAAGTCTTGGATAAGTGAGACTCTATTGTAGTTTATTTATTTGAATTAACTTGAAGGATTTCTTGGCTACTATACATTGTCAAACAATTGAACTGATTGATGTGCTGTGGTTTTTAACTGTTTTGATTGATTTATCTGTGCTTTTTTAAAATGTGGCCTGTATTTAATTCTATTTTAATGTTTGCATTTATGTATACAGTAGAGTCTCACTAATCCAAGCCTCGCTTATCCAACGTTCTGGATAATCTAAGCCATTTTTGTAGTCAATGTTTTCAATATATCGTGATACTTTGGTGTTAAATTTGTAAATACAGTAATTACAACATAACATTACTGCGTATTGAACTACTTTTTCTGTCAAATTTGTTGTATAACATGAAGTTTTGATGCTTAATTTGTAATATCATAACCTAATTTGATGTTTAATAGGCTTTTCCTTAATCCCTCCTTGTTATCCAAGATATTCGCTTATCCAAGCTTCTGCCGGCCCGTTTAGCTTGGATAAGTGAGACTCTACTGTATTTTTAAATGGTATATTAATGCTTTTATGTAAATAATAATAATAATAATAATAATGTCCTCCCAGTCCCGATGGCCATCCAGCCTCTGTTTTGAGATCTCTAGAGAAGAAGAGACAGATGAGACAGATAGACTCCTACATTTGGAAGGGACTCTCAGAGGCCATCCAGTCCAACCCTCTTCTGCCAGGAAGGAGACACAACCAAAGCCTTCCCAGCAGATGGCCATCCAGCTTCTGTTTTAAGTTCTCTAGAGAAGATGAGAGATAGATAGATAGATAGATAGATAGATAGATAGATAGATAGATAGATAAGAGGTGAAACAGATCTGATAGATCAGTGCTTCTCAACCTGTGGGTCCCTAGTGTTTTGGCCTAAAACTCCCAAAAATCCCAGCCAGTTTACATAGTTTATTTGAATTAACTTGAAAGATTTCTTAATGGCTACTATATGCTAAGATATTGTTAAACCATTGGATTGATTGATGTGCTGTGGTTTTTAACTGTTTTGATTGATTTTAACTGTGAATTTTTTAAAAAGGGGCCTGTGTTTAATTCTATTTTAATGTTTGCATTTGTGTATATTTTAAATGGTATATTAATGCCTTTATGTAAATAATAATAATAATAATCATGCCCTCCCAACCCTAAAGGCCAGTCAGCCTCTGTTTTGAGATTTCTAGAGAAGAAGAGACAGATGACACAGATAGACTCCCAAAGTTGGAGGGAACCCTCAGAGACCATCTAGTCCAACCCTCTTTGACAGGAAGGAGACACAACCAAAGCCCTCCTGGCAGATGGCCATCCAGTTTCTGTTTTGAGATTTCTAGAGAAGATGAGAGATAGATAGATGAGAGATGAAAGAGATGGATGGATGGAGAGAATCCTAGAGTTGAAAGGGACCCTCAAAGGCCATCTAGTCCAGCCCCTTCTGCCAGAAAGGAACACATACAACCAAAGCCCTCCCAACAGATGGCCACTCTGAATCCCCTTTGGGAGAGAGAAAGTCTGGTATGCATAATAATAATAATAATAATAATAATAATACCTCTGTTTTGAGATCTCTAGAGAAGAATATAATAGATAGGAAGAGACAGATGAGACAGAATCCTAGAGTTGAAAGGGACCCTCAAAGGCCATCTAGTCCAGCCCCTTCTGCCAGAAAGGAACACATACAACCAAAGCCCTCCCAACAGATGGCCACTCTGAATCCCCTTTGGGAGAGAGAAAGTCTGGTATGCATAATAATAATAATAATAATAATAATAATACCTCTGTTTTGAGATCTCTAGAGAAGAATATAATAGATAGGAAGAGACAGATGAGACAGAATCCTAGAGTTGAAAGGGACCCTCAAAGGCCATCTAGTCCAGCCCCTTCTGCCAGAAAGGAAAATATACAGCCAATGCGCTCCCAGCAGAGTCCCCTTTGGGAGAGATAAAGTGTGGTATACATAAATGTAATAATAATAATAATAATAATAATAATAATAATAATAATAATTGACAAAGTTACGATCTGCCAACTGCAAAAGGCCACCCTACTGGGATCTGCGCGCATCATCCGAAAATACATCACAGAGTCCTAGACACTTGGGAAGTGTTTGACTTGTGATTTTGTGATACGAAATCCAGCATATCTATCTTGTTTGCTGTGTCATAATAAAATAATAATAATTCAGCCTCTATTTTGAGATCCCTAGAGAAGAAGATAACAGATAGAAAGAGACAGGTGAGATAGACTCCTAGATTTGGAAGGGACCCTCAGAGACCATCCAGTCCACCCCCTTCTGCAAGAAAGGAATATGTACCACCCAAGCACTCCCAAGAAATGGCCATCCAGCCTCTGTTTTGAGATAATAGATGGACTCCTAGAGTTGGAAGGGACCCTCAAAGGCCATCCAGTCCAGCCCTCTTCTGCCAGGCAGGAGACACAACCAAAGCCCTCCCAACAGATGGCCATCCGGCCTGTTTTAAAACCTCTAGAGAGGAATGATAGATACACAGATAGATGAGAGATGGAATCGATGGATGGAGATATAGAAACCTAGAGTGGGAAGGGACCCCCAAAAACCATCCAGTCAAACCCCCTTTGCTAAGAATCCTAGAGTGGGAAGGGACCCCCAAAGGCCATCCAGTCCAACTAAAGCCCTCCCAATAGATGGCCATCCGGCCTGTTTTAAAACTTCTAGAGAGGAATGATAGATAGACAGATAGATGAGAGATGGAATCGATGGATGGAGAGATAGAAACCTAGAGTGGGAAGGGACCCCCAAAAACCATCCAGTCAAACCCCCTTTGCTAGGAATCCTAGAGTGGGAAGGGACCCCCAAAGGCCATCCAGTCCAACCAAAGCCCTCCCAACAGATGGCCATCCGGCCTGTTTTAAAACCTCTAGAGAGGATGGAATCGATGGATGGAGAGATAGAAACCTAGAGTGGGAAGGGACCCCCCAAAACCATCCAGTCAAACCCCCTTTGCTAGGAATCCTAGAGTGGGAAGGGACCCCCAAAGGCCATCCAGTCCAACTAAAGCCCTCCCAATAGATGGCCATCCGGCCTGTTTTAAAACTTCTAGAGAGGAATGATAGATAGACAGATAGATGAGAGATGGAATCGAGGGATGGAGAGATAGAAACCTAGAGTGGGAAGGGACCCCCCAAAACCATCCAGTCAAACCCCCTTTGCTAGGAATCCTAGAGTGGGAAGGGACCCCCCAAAACCATCCAGTCAAACCCCCTTTGCTAGGAATCCTAGAGTGGGAAGGGACCCCCAAAAACCATCCAGTCAAACCCCCTTTGCTAGGAATCCTAGAGTGGGAAGGGACCCCCAAAAACCATCCAGTCAAACCCCCTTTGCTAGGAATCCTAGAGTGGGAAGGGACCCCCAAAAACCATCCAGTCAAACCCCCTTTGCTAGGAATCCTAGAGTGGGAAGGGACCCCCAAAAACCATCCAGTCAAACCCCCTTTGCTAGGAATCCTAGAGTGGGAAGGGACCCCCAAAGGCCATCCAGTCCAACCAAAGCCCTCCCAACAGATGGCCATCCGGCCTGTTTTAAAACCTCTAGAGAGGATGGAATCGATGGATGGAGAGATAGAAACCTAGAGTGGGAAGGGACCCCCCAAAACCATCCAGTCAAACCCCCTTTGCTAGGAATCCTAGAGTGGGAAGGGACCCCCAAAGGCCATCCAGTCCAACTAAAGCCCTCCCAATAGATGGCCATCCGGCCTGTTTTAAAACTTCTAGAGAGGAATGATAGATAGACAGATAGATGAGAGATGGAATCGAGGGATGGAGAGATAGAAACCTAGAGTGGGAAGGGACCCCCCAAAACCATCCAGTCAAACCCCCTTTGCTAGGAATCCTAGAGTGGGAAGGGACCCCCAAAAACCATCCAGTCAAACCCCCTTTGCTAGGAATCCTAGAGTGGGAAGGGACCCCCAAAAACCATCCAGTCAAACCCCCTTTGCTAGGAATCCTAGAGTGGGAAGGGACCCCCAAAAACCATCCAGTCAAACCCCCTTTGCTAGGAATCCTAGAGTGGGAAGGGACCCCCAAAAACCATCCAGTCAAACCCCCTTTGCTAGGAATCCTAGAGTGGGAAGGGACCCCCAAAGGCCATCCAGTCAAACCCCCTTTGCTAGGAATCCTAGAGTGGGAAGGGACCCCCAAAAACCATCCAGTCAAACCCCCTTTGCTAGGAATCCTAGAGTGGGAAGGGACCCCCAAAAACCATCCAGTCAAACCCCCTTTGCTAGGAATCCTAGAGTGGGAAGGGACCCCCAAAAACCATCCAGTCAAACCCCCTTTGCTAGGAATCCTAGAGTGGGAAGGGACCCCCAAAAACCATCCAGTCAAACCCCCTTTGCTAGGAATCCTAGAGTGGGAAGGGACCCCCAAAAACCATCCAGTCAAACCCCCTTTGCTAGGAATCCTAGAGTGGGAAGGGACCCCCAAAGGCCATCCAGTCCAACCAAAGCCCTCCCAACAGATGGCCATCCGGCCTGTTTTAAAACCTCTAGAGAGGATGGAATCGATGGATGGAGAGATAGAAACCTAGAGTGGGAAGGGACCCCCCAAAACCATCCAGTCAAACCCCCTTTGCTAGGAATCCTAGAGTGGGAAGGGACCCTCAAAGGCCATCCAGTCCAACCAAAGCCCTCCCAACAGATGGCCATCCAGCCTGTTTTTAGACCTCTAGAGAAGACGGATAGATATGTAGATTAGATATGGTATAGATAGATGGATGGATGGATGGATAGAATCCTAGAGTGGGAAGGGACCCCCAAAGGCCATCCAGTCCAGCCCTCTTCTGCCAGGCAGGCAACACAACCAAAGCCCTCCCGACAGATGGAAATCCCGTCTGTTTTAAGACCTCTAGAGAAGAAGGATCGATATACAGATAGATGAGAGATGAAATCGATGGAATGGATCGATGGATGGAGAAATAGAATCCTAGAGTGGGAAGGGACCCCCAAAGGGCATCCAGTCCAACCCCTTTTGCCAGGAAGGAAGCACAACCAAAGCCCTCCCAACAGATGGCCTTGCAGCCCCTTGGCCCCCTTTGCAATGCCCTCCAACTCACCTGCCATGGTGCTGGGGTCTTCGTCCTCTCTTCAGTGGGGCAGAGTGTCTTTATGAGGTGGGGCGGGGGCTTCTATTGCATGTTCCTCGTGGAAGCAGCGCCAGAAAGAAGCCCAGCTCTTCCTCTTTCTTTCTTTCTTTCTTTCCTTCCTTCCTTCCTTCCTTCCTTACCACCTGTCAGTCAGTCCACCTGCCGCCTGTCCACCTGCCTGCCGGTGCGCGAGTGGGGCGAGGCCGGCGGCGCGGCTCCCTATAAGACGCCCATCGCAATTAGCCATTTCCGCGTCCTTTGGGCCCCGCGAGAGGCGCTTCCTCCGTGGGAGGAAGAAAGAAAGAAAGAAAGACAGAAAAGGGAGGGGAAGGAGAGGAGGAAGAGCAGCAGGAGGAGGAGGAGGAGAAGAAGGAAGAAGAAGATGAAAGGAAGCGCTCTCTCGGTTTACTCAGAGGAAATAAATGCCTTGGCCCGGCTTGGCCACTTCCTCGCGTGGAAAGAGGGAGGAAGGCATTCCCGGGCGCCCAGTCACCATCAAAGGGAGGAAGCAACTCCCAAGGAAGTAAATAAGCAGGGAGGAAGGAAAGAGGAGCGAAGGGAAGCCCCACGCCCCCCCCCCACCCCAAGATTAGGGCACGAACGATCCACGCGCGTGGGAAATGTCCATCAAAGGCCCTAACGAGATTGACATTTCTCACTGGCCACAGTGACAGCCCCCCCCCCCGCGCTCTTCTCCACACGTGAGAAAACTTCCCCTCCCACGCGGGGACCCTAGTGGGTCTTTTGCCCCACTCGGCGCGAGTGACAAATGTCAATCAAGGTTCCCCGCGTGATTGATATCTCCCACTCTCCCCGCCTTGGCAGCCCCGCCGCGCTCTTCTCCCCACGTGTGAGCCCCTCCCTCCCACGCAGAAACACTAGTGGGTCTTTTTCCCCACTCCGCGCGAGTGAGAAATGTCAATCAAGGTTCCCCGCGTGATCGATATCTCTCACTCTTTCCCCTGTGGCAGCCCCGCCGCGCTCTTCTCCCCACGTGTGAGCCCCTCCCTCCCACGCAGAAACACTAGTGGGTCCTTTTCCCCACTCCGCGCGAGTGAGAAATGTCAATCAAGGTTCCCCGCGTGATTGATATCTCTCACTCTTTCCCCTGTGGCAGCCCCGCCGCGCTCTTCTCCCCACGTGTGAGCCCCTCCCTCCCACGCAGAAACACTAGTGGGTCTTTTTCCCCACTCCGCGCGAGTGAGAAATGTCAATCAAGGTTCCCCGCGTGATTGATATCTCCCACTCTCCCCCCCTGTGGCAGCCCCGCCGCGCTCTTCTCCCCACGCGGGAGACCCTCCCCTCCCACGCTTAGACACGAGTGGGAGTTTTGCCCCGAACGACCCACGCTGCGGGAGAAGAGCGAGCGAAATGTCAGTCAAGGGGTTCCCTGTGATTGATATCTCTCACTCTCCCCCCTGTGGCAGCCCCCCACGCGCGGTCCTCCCCACGTGGGAGACACCCGTGGGACTTTTGCCCCCTCCCCGCTCCTCCTTGGCCCTCCTTTTCCTCTCTCTCTCTCTCTCTTTCTGCCCAAGCGGCGCCTCGTCCGGGCCTGACTTTCCGGTTTGGAGGCTCCTCCGCCGCCCTTGTTTACTTCCCTGGCTTCTTCTTCTTTCTTTCTTTCTTTCTTTCTCTCTCTCTCTCTCTCTTTCCACGTGAAGAGGAAGGGATGAAAGGAGGAAGGAGAGGCCGGGAAGTGGGGCGCTTCCCGGCCCACGCCCCGCCGAAAGGCCCGCGGGCATCGCGCCGCCTCCGCCGCCTCCTCCTCCGGGAGAAGAAGAAGAACAAGGAAGGAAGGAAGGAAGGGAAGAAAGAAAGAAAGAAAGAAAGAAAAAAGGCAGGTAGGAAGGAAGGAGGAGGACGCCGCCCGGAAAAGCGCCCTGACTCAGCCCGGAATGCCCACGCCCACGCCGCGTGGAAACAGGCCCACTGACACCCAGGCAGGGACGGAGCGAGGAGGGAGGGAGGGGGGTGTAGAGGGGGTCAGCCATTAGCAGACCCCCCCCCCCCCCCCACTCCCGGCTTCTTCTGCATTGGAGCCTCCTTTCCTGGAGGTTCTTAAGCAGAGAATCATAGAATCATAGAATCATAGAATAGTAGAGTTGGAAGAGACCACATGGGCCATCCAGTCCAACCCCCTGCCAAGAAGCAGGAAATCGCATTCAAAGCACCCCCGACAGATGGCCATCCAGCCTCTGCTTAAAAGCCTCCAAAGAAGGAGCCTCCACCACAGTCCGGGGCAGAGAGTTCCACTGCTCTTACAAGTCAAACAAACAGTCAAAGAAGAAGAACATGTAAAGCAAAGTGAAGAACCTGCTTTGATTGAAGTCAAAAATCAGAAACTCCTCAAAGCACAGCAGACAAAAAAAAAACAGTACAAGAAAACCGCACTACAAACTAGAGCTGACAGCTGGCACAACAAAACATTGCATGGAAAGTTCCTTGACAAAATGGGATTCTGGCCTGCATAAATAGGGGAATAGCGTCTAGGCTCCTTCTTTGGAGGCTTTTAAGCAGAGGCTGGATGGCCATCTGTCGGGGGTGCTTTGAATGCGATTTCCTGCTTCTTAGCATGGGGTTGGACTAGATGGCCCATGTGGTTGGTCTCTTCCAACTCTACTATTCTATGAAAAGAAAATTGAAGGAAAAGCTGATAAGGAGAAGACCTGGCTCTGGCTCACGAATGGGACCCTGAAGAAGGAGACAGAAGGCCTGATCCTTGCAGCCCAGGAGCAAGACATCAGAACAAATGCAATTAAGGCCAAGATCGAAAAATCAGCTGATGACCCAAAATGCAGACTCTGCAAGGAAACCAACGAAACCATGGATCATATCCTCAGCTGCTGTAAGAAAATTGCACAGACAGACTGCAAACAGAGGCACAACTATGTGGCCCAAATGATTCATTGGAACTTATGCCTCAAGTCCCACCTCCCAGCAGCAAAGAACTGGTGGGATCACAAACCTGCAGAAGTCTTGGAAAATGAGGACGCAAAGATACTGTGGGACTTCTGAATCCAGACTGACAAAGTTCTGGAACACAACACACCAGACATCACAGTTGTGGAAAAGAAAAAGGTTTGGATCATTGATGTCGCCATCCCAGGTGACAGTCGCATCGACGAAAAACAACAGGAAAAATTCAGCCGCTATCAGGACCTCAAGATTGAACTTCAAAGACTCTGGCAGAAACCAGTACAGGTGGTCCCGGTGGTGATGGGCACACTGGGTGCCGTTTCAAAAGATCTCAGCCGGCATTTGGAAACAATGGACATTGACAAAATCACGATCTGCCAACTGCAAAAGGCCACCCTGCTGGGATCTGCACTCATCATCTGAAAATACATCACACAGTCCTAGACACTTGGGAAGTGTTCGACTTGTGGTTTTGTGAAACGAAACCCAGCATATCTATCTTGTTTGCTGTGTCATAATAAAATAATAATAATAATAATAATAAATCTTTATTTGTACCCTACCACCATCTCCCCGGGGGGACTTGGGGTGGCTCACAGAAGCGCTATAGTGCTGCATATAAACCATAATGTAAGTACACAAATGTACAATATATAACATAATTATAAAAACACCAAAACATGATGGATGGCCATCTGTTGGGAGGGCTTGGATGGTGCCTTCCTGCCTGGCAGAAGGGGGTCAGACTGGATGGTCCTGTGGGGTCCCCTCCAATTCTAGGATATTATTATTATTAATATTATTATTATTATTATTATTATTATTATTATTATTATTATTATTTTTAAGGAGAAGGTGGATGGCCATCTGTCGGGAGGGTTTGGATGGTGGATTCCTGCCTGGCAGAAGCAGGTTGGACTGGATGGCCCTTGGGGTCTCTTGCAATTGTAGAATTCTATTATTATTAATGTATTATTATTATTATTATTATTATTATTATTATTATTATTATTATATAATTCTATTATTGTGATTATTATTATATGAGTCTATTGGTAGTAGTAGCAGTAGCAGTAGCCATAATACGGTATTTATTTATTTACAACATTTTTACCCCGCCTTTCTCACCCGAGGGAACAGTAGTAGTAGTAGTATAAAGCAGAGATTGTATGGCCGTCTGTGGGGAGGGATTGGATAGTGGATTCCTGCCTGTCAGAAGTTGGTAGCACTGGATGGCCCTTGGGGTCTCTTCCAACTCTAGGATATTATTATTATTATTACTGTATTATTATTATTATATTATACAGTAGAGTCTCACTTATCCAACATTCACTTATCCAACATTCTGGATTATCCAACGCATTTTTGTAGTCAATGTTTTCAATATATCGTGATATTTTGGTGCTAAATTCATAAATACAGTAATTACAACATAACATTACTGCGTACTGAACCACTTTTTCTGTCAAATTTGTTGTATAACATGAAGTTTTGGTGCTCAATTTGTAAAATCATAACCTAATTTGATGTTTAATAGGCTTTTCCTTCATCTCTCCTTATTATCCAACATATTCGCTTATCCAAGCTTCTGCCGGCCCGTTTAGCTTGGATAAGTGAGACTCTACTGTATTATTATTATTATTATTATTATTATTATATTATATTATATTATATTATATTATACTAGCTGTGCCCGGCCACGCGTTGCTGTGGCAAAGTGGTGATGGTATTGGTTAAAAATTGTTGTGTAATTTTTATTTGACGTTATTTGCAATTTTTTATTAATTTTATTGTAAGTTATATTTTTATTTATTATATTTTATTATTTTCTTGTATTATTTTTAGATATTTTCTGTTATTATAGTATTTTATTGTATTAATTTTTAGTGTTTTTTATTGTTTTTATTGGGTTGCTAGGAGACCAAGTTGGAGGAGCTTAGCCTTCTAACTGGCAGCCATTGGATAAAAACAATTATTTCTCTCCCTCTAATTAGGACTTTATTTTTCTTTTCTTTTTGTTGTATCAACCTAGAGGCGTGGATGTTGGGTTGTGTCGTCAAATTTTGAGGTTGGGGGGGCTGTAGTTTTGTTGTTTTGTGGGTCGCCATGATGCCATCACTCTTTTATATATATAGATTATATTATATTATATTATTAGTAGTAGTAGCAAAAATAATAGTGGTATTAGGCAGAGGCTGGGTGGCCATCTGTCAAGGGTGCTTTGATTGTGCTTGTCCTGCATAATAATGATGATGATGATGATGATGATGATGATGATGATGATGATGATGATGATAACAACAACAACTTTATTTGTACCCTGCCACCATCTCCTGTGGCGGCTTACAGCAGCACATAATGGAGCCATAAAACAAATAAAAATACAGTTAAAATTACATCAATACATTAAACAATAACAATATCAATTAACATAAAACAACATATTACAAAATAAAAGACCAACCCCAGCATAAAAGATTAATAAGTAAAACACAGCAATAACTACTATTAAAATGGATAGAACAACATATATCCTGTTTCCCTGAAAATAAGACTTAGTAGAGGTTTTGCTGAATTGCTAAATATATAATTCCTCCAAAAGTAAGACCTAGCAAAGGATTTGTTTGGAAGCGTGCCCGCCGAACAGAACACCAGAGCATGCAGGATTGGTAAATGTACATAGATTGCTGTACATGGAAATATTTATTTATGTATTTATTTAATACATTTATATCCCACCCTTCTCACCCCGAAGGGGACTCAGAGCAGCTCACAAATTAAATTTACATACAATATTATATTATATTATTAGCATAGCACAATACTGGCAATAAATTACCATATTGTACTATATCTATATATTGTAATATTATTAATAATATTACATGTAATATATAATATAGAATTAATATTATTATATTGTATTATTAGTATTCAATTGTATTACAAAATAATATTATCAATATTATATGCATAATAATGGTAGTGACAAGAAATTCTTGATAGGATTCACAGTTTGTCTGGCTATGCTGGTTTGTGATGACAACTAATAAATATTCACTTTTTTTTGTTCAACAATAAATGTGAATTCTTCTTCATGGAAAAATAAGACATCCCCTGAAAATAAGACCTAGAGCATCTTTGGGACCAAAAATTAATATAAGACACATCGGGAAGCTTCCAGCAGATGAGAGCTGTCCAGCAATGGAAACTCCAAGATACCTGGAGGCTTTTCAGCAGAGGCCAGATAATATAATAATAATAACTTTATTTTTGTATCCCGAAGAGACTTGGTCTATCTGTCCAGGGGGTGGGTCTGTCTGTCATAGACATAGAGATAGAAATGTAATATAAATATTTATATATTACTAGCTTTGCCCGGCCACGCGTTGCTGTGGCTTATGCTTTCAGAGTGTTGCTCTTTATGTACTGTCCTGATTTAAGAGATTATATTGTTCTGTATTATTATATCACAGTAATTATTACATATTATATTTATAATCTTATATTATCTGCTTAGAACTGGATTATATGAGGCCCCTTCTTCACAGCTGTATAAAAGGCACACTGAAGTGGATTATATGGCAGTGTGGAGTCCAGATAATCCAGTTCAAAACAGATAATATAAGATAATAAATGGGTTATATAGCTGTGTGGAAGGGCCTTGAGTCTACACTGCCATATAATCCCGTTCAAATCTGATAATCTGTATTTTATAGGCAGTGTGGAAGAGGCCTAAGTGAGGCCTAACTCTGCCCGTCCCCTGGGCTGAGTGGGTTGCTAGGAGACCAAATGGGCAGAGATTAGCCTTCTAACTGGCAGCAATGGGATAAAAACAATTATTCTTCTCCCTCTAATTAGGATTTTCTTTTTATTTTCTTTTTGTTGTATGAACGTAGAGGCATGGATGAGGGGTTATGCTGCCAAGTTTAGTGTTTCTGGGTGTGTAGTTTTGTTGTTTTGTCCTAGGCCGAAATTTCATTACCCTTTTATATATATAGATATAGAGATGTATTATCTAAAGAAATATAATGTGTTTGTAAGTTTGAATAGGGTAATTTTGAAAGTGTAAGTGCAGCCATACACACACAGAGACATACATACAGAAAGGTAGAGTTAGAGTAAGGATTATGTGTGTGTGTGTGCGGCAAGGGATGAGAGGACGGTGTCTGCGCAGGCGCACATCGCCTGTGGTGGCTTTTGGGGGGGGTTTTGCATTGTGATTGTGTTTTTACTTTAATTGTGTTGTCTTGTCCTTGAGGCGGGGATTTTGGGTTGTGTTGCCTGTTTTCGAGGTTGGGGTGTGTGTGATTGTGTTGTTTAGTGCGTCGCCACGATGTCAGAACTCATTTCTATATAGAGATAGGAGGGCTTCCGTGGTGTCCTCCAACTCTAGGCATCTGGTTCTATGAAGCCTCTCTCTCAGCCCCAAACTGGACCCAGGGTCATTCCAGGTAAATCAGCACGGAGGGGGGCTAGGCCTGGCCTCCACCTCTAGACATAACCCTCCTATGGATGGAGCCCATCTAGAGACACATCAGCCTTCCGAGGCGCCACATCACGCCCTTGACTCATGTGCAACTTGTGGTCTGGCAGGACTCCTAGATCTCTTGCACATGCCTTTCGCATACCTTTCTGCTGTCAGAGCCAGGTATCACGCCTTTGACGACGTTTGAGCCCTTCACAGATTCCCCCGTTTGCCAAGAAACCCTGTAATTTCAGAAAGTCAAGTGGAAGCTGCACAAAGAAGACTTGGGAGAAATAAATCATCAGGACGGATGACACACCGAGGCCGGTGCCTGAGGCTACAGAGAGAGATTTTAATGAGAGACTGGAGAATAAAGGATTCTAAAGGCTGACAGTACAGTCCAGCCCAAGTAAACACAGGCAGGGCAGCCACCAAAGGAGCCTTGCGCTAACTTCCCGTGCAAGCAAAGCGATGCTCAAAATTGGACAACCAAGCCTGGATCTACAATGACGTATAAGGCACTGCATCAAACTGCATGATATGGGTCTACACTGATCATTAGAGTTGTGCATGATATTCATTTCTCCCATTTCTTTCCGTTTCTTTCGGTACTTTGGGAGCACGTAAAGGGAACTCCCCCTCCCAGTACGAAAATCAGCTCGTCATGAAAGTAAGCGGGAGCTCATCCTGGCTCCAAGCCTGCTTTTCGGCATCACAGTTTAATCTTTTTTATTAATCCCCCAGCAAACAAAAAGTAAACGTTCGTTCCCTGAAAACTACTTTCCTCTTCCAGGAGGTCATTTCTCTTCATTACCTGGAAGTGGGAAGCCTCCTTAAAATAATAATAATAATAATAATAATAAAACTTTATACCCCGCCACCATCTCCCCAATGGGGACTCGGGGCGGCTTACATGGGGCCATGCCCAAGACAATACAATAAACCATAACATAATACAATTAAATAATACATTACATAAAATAAACAGTACAACATAAGATCAAAACAGCAATATAACACGAGCGGGCCGCATGAATACTACATTTAAAAACTAGATTAAAAATTAAAACTCTGGGTGAGAAAGGGATCAGAATAAAACCTCGAGGGACGGGACATCAGATAGTGAACCAGTCTAGAGGATAAATATCAGGGGGGAGTAGCATAGAACATTTACTCTCCGAAAGCACACCGGAAGAGCCATGTTTTTAAATCTTTCCTGAAGGCTAAAAGGGTGGGGGCTTGCCTGATTTCAATGGGCAGCGAGTTCCACAAGCGAGGGGCCACCGCAGAAAAGGCCCTCTCCCTTGTTCCTACAAGGCGAGCCTGAGATATAGGTAGTGGCGACAGGAGGGCCTCCCCCGATGATCGGAGAGGTCGGGCAGGTTTATGATAGGAGATACGGTCACGAAGGTAGGCGGGTCCCAAACCGTTTAGGGCTTTATAAATGATGCCTTGGAATGGAAAGAGTGCATGGCTGGCTGGCATGGTGTGACCTGGGAGAGAAAGCATGCATGACTGCCAGTGCCTGCAGCCGAGTGCCTTCTCTAGAGTAAGAATTTCTTACTCTAGAGGAGGCGCTCAGCTGCAGGAACTAGCAGGCGCAGGTGCTTTCTGGGCCTGCATACCACACTCTCCTTGGAAAGAGAGTGCGTGTGTGGCGTGCAGGTCCATAAAGCGTGCATAGCTGCCAGTGCCTGCAGCTGAGCGCCTCCTCTAGAGTAAGAGCTATCTGGGCCTACACACCACACTCTCCTTGGAAAGAGAGTGCATGTGTGGCATGCAGGCCCATAAAGTGTGCATGCCTGCAGCTGAGCACCTCCTCTAGAGTAAGAGCTTTCTGGGCCTGCACACCACACTCTCCTTGGAAAGAGAGTGCATGTGTGGCATGCAGACCCAGAAAGCATTTGTGCCTGCCAGTGCCTGCAGCTGAGCGCCTCCTCTAGAGTAAGAGCTTTCTGGGCCTACACACCACACTCTCCTTGGAAAGAGAGTGCATGTGTGGCATGCAGACCCAGAAAGCACGCGTGCCTGCCAGTGCCTGCAGCTGATTGCCTCCTCTAGAGTAAGAGCTTTTTGGGCCTACACACCACACTCTCCTTGGAAAGAGAGTGCATGTGTGGCATGCAGACCCAGAAAGCACGCGTGCCTGCCAGTGCCTGCAGCTGATTGCCTCCTCTAGAGTAAGAGCTTTTTGGGCCTACACACCACACTCTCCTTGGAAAGAGAGTGCATGTGTGGCATGCAGATCCAGAAAGCATTTGTGCCTGCCAGTGCCTGCAGCTGAGCGCCTCCTCTAGAGTAAGAGCTTTCTGGGCCTGCACACCACACTCTCCTTGGAAAGAGAGTGCATGTGTGGCATGCAGACCCAGAAAGCACGCGTGCCTGCCAGTGCCTGCAGCTGATTGCCTCCTCTAGAGTAAGAGCTTTTTGGGCCTACACACCACACTCTCCTTGGAAAGAGAGTGCATGTGTGGCATGCAGATCCAGAAAGCACGCGTGCCTGCCAGTGCCTGCAGCTGAGCCCCTCCTCTAGAGTAAGAGCTTTTTGGGCCTACACACCACACTCTCCTTGGAAAGAGAGTGCATGTGTGGCATGCAGATCCAGAAAGCATTTGTGCCTGCCAGTGCCTGCAGCTGAGCGCCTCCTCTAGAGTAAGAGCTTTCTGGGCCTACACACCACACTCTCCTTGGAAAGAGAGTGCATGTGTGGCATGCAGACCCAGAAAGCACGCGTGCCTGCCAGTGCCTGCAGCTGATTGCCTCCTCTAGAGTAAGAGCTTTTTGGGCTTACACACCACACTCTCCTTGGAAAGAGAGTGCATGTGTGGCATGCAGATCCAGAAAGCATTTGTGCCTGCCAGTGCCTGCAGCTGAGCGCCTCCTCTAGAGTAAGAGCTTTCTGGGCCTACACACCACACTCTCCTTGGAAAGAGAGTGCATGTGTGGCATGCAGACCCAGAAAGCACGCGTGCCTGCCAGTGCCTGCAGCTGATTGCCTCCTCTAGAGTAAGAGCTTTTTGGGCCTACACACCACACTCTCCTTGGAAAGAGAGTGCATGTGTGGCATGCAGACCCAGAAAGCACGCGTGCCTGCCAGTGCCTGCAGCTGAGCGCCTCCACTAGAGTAGATAGAAACAGCAGGTAAGAAGAAGCCTCAAACTGCATTATATGGTAGTGTAGATCCAGCCAAAGACTCTTTCCGTAGGTGGAGCAGGAAATGGGACTTCAGGAAGAACTTCCTCACTGTGAGGGCTGTTCGGCAGTGGAACTCTCTCCCCCGGGCCGTGGTGGAGGCTCCTTCTTTGGAGGCTTTTAAGCAGAGGCTGGATGGCCATCTGTCGGGGGTGCTTTGAATGCGATTTCCTGCTTCTTAGCGGGGGGTTGGACTAGATGGCCCTTGAGGTCTCTTCCAACTCTACTATTCTATGATTCTATGATTCTATGACTTGCCTAAGCTGGGATCAGGAAAGGAAGCTGCACCAGAAATCATAATGCAAACACTCACTGAATAATGGAACACACCAAAGAATTTTGAAGGAAAGCCGGCGGGGCTTTTCAAGGGGCGTGAAATCTTTTGATTGTGTCGGTCATAAGGGACCAAGGCTTGCTCTGAAAGCAAAGGGCGTGCCACTGCCTTTGGTTATTCTGATGTGAAACCTGAACTTGAGACAAGAGGCTGCTCTCAGGGCAGAGAGCGGAGAAACATAATGGTTTTCAGTCGTCAAGCGGGTCAGGCAAGGCTGCATTCTAGCGCCCTTTTCTGTTTAATATATGCGGAATGTATCACACGCCAAGCAAGACTAGATTTGTGTTAGGATTTTCCTGGGCGTTATGAGGGAAAACTACTCCAAAAACAACAGAGCATCCAAAATATGCCAAAACAGAATACTTATAGTTGAGCATTCAGCTCACAGCAACCACAGTGCGAAGTGCCATGTGGCTGGAAAGAATTTAGAGCTTAGAAGGCAAATGGGCAGAGTTCAGTCTTTAAAATCACAAAAGCTTTATTTACATCAGAAATAATAACTACATTTCTTAATAGTAAATAATTTGGTCTGAGCTACACTAACTAACCCATCTCTTCTAAGGTTCAAAAGAGAGGGAAAGATCAGGCATTACATCTCTCCTGACACACAAGCAGAGAGAGATCTCAATTCACACAGAGCACAAGATGTAAAAGTAGACGTCAAAGACAAAAGGCACGCACCTGCAAAATATCCATTCTACACAACAATCAAAATGAGAGAAGAAACAGAGGAGATTAGAAATAATTATGGTTGTTGTATGTTTTCCGGGCTGTATGGCCATGTTTCAGAAGCATTCTCTCCTGACATTTCACCCACAACTATGGCAGGCATCCTCAGAGGTTGTGAAATATGAGGATGCCTGGCATAGATATGGGCGAAACGTCAGGAGAGAATGCTTCTGGAACATGGCCATACACAGGGGCGGTTCAACCATTAGGCGGGCTAGGCGGTTGCCTGAGACGCCATCCTCTGGGGGGGCGCCATTGAGGCAACTCCGCCCAGGCATGGCCTGTTCTGGCCTTCGCCCTTGAGGCCACGTCTCCGGGCTGCCCGGCCATGTTGTAGAAGCACTCTCTCCTGATGTTTCACCCACATCTATGGCAGGCATCCTCAGAGGTTCTGAGGTCTGTTGGAAGCTAGGTAAGTGGGGTTTATATATCTGTGGAACGAAGTCCAGGGTGTCTGTTTGAGGCAAGTGTGAATGTTGCAGTTGGCCAGCTTGATTAGCATTTAATGGCCTTGCAGATTCAAAGCCTGACTGCTTCCTCCCTAGGGGCATCCTTGGTTGGGAGGTGTTATCTGGCCCTGATTGTTTCTTGTCTGGATTTCCCCTGTTTTCAGAGTGTTGTTCTTTATTTAGGCTTTTCCTTAATCCCTCCTTATTATCCAACATTTTCACTTATCCAACACTTTTATTTTTCAGTGATTGTTTTGGGGGGGAAGGCACCAAAATTCAGTTCGCCTACACTTGAAGATTACCTTAGGCCGGCCCTGGCCATACAGCCCGGAAAACATACAACAACCCTGTGATCCCAGCCATGGAAGCCTTTGACAACACATAGAAATAGATACATTCCAACTGTCATCCCTCAGCCTATTCTAATATAACTACTCATTGAGGACTGGAGACTTGGGCAGTGTGTGGTTGAATTCCAACAATTTGGAGGAAGGAGATGTGAAAATTGGAGGAGGGAACGTCAGCAATGTAAGATATGTATCTGACACTACTGACACTCTCTTTGGCCCAGTTCCTTTTTGGAGCCAACCTAGGATTTTATCGAAGTATGTCTATTTTATGTGACCTTATTAGTTTTATGATTTGTTTTATTGTTGA
This sequence comes from Anolis carolinensis, assembly GCF_035594765.1. NCBI lineage: Eukaryota > Metazoa > Chordata > Lepidosauria > Squamata > Anolidae > Anolis > Anolis carolinensis. The sequence continues at coordinate 15,514 of NW_026943839.1, read as the reverse complement.
TATATTTGTTTTATTGTTGTGTTTTGTATTGCTTGTTTGGCCTGGGCTTGGCCCCATATAAGCTGCCCCGAGTCCCTTTGGGAAGATGGGGTGGGGTATAAAAATAAAATAATAATAATAATAATAATAATAATAATAATAATAATAATAATTATTATTATTATTATATGCAGATGACGCCATACTCGTAGTGGAACAATAGGCAAAGACTTGGAAGGATTGCTGAAAAAAGCGAAGGAAGAAACTGCAGAGGGGTGAATACAAAGAACACGAAAATAATGAGCGACATAACTTTTAAGCAGGCGGTGGCTTGGAAAAGCAGCCACAAAGAGACCAAACAACACCCTGAATTGTAAAGATGTCTCACTACATCCTGAAGTCAGAATCACCTGGCCACATCATTTCCATTTTCGATGTGCGGTTATGAAAACTGCACCGTGAAGGAAGCTCGGAGGCGGTTCCTTACGAAGCGTAAAACCTGTAACTACTCACTCTATAATGTACACCGAGATTAGGAACAAAGCCTTCAGCTCTACAGCCTGCAGCTATTTTTCATGCGAGTTTCGTGGAAAATATTAAATTCTAATTGCCTTGTATTTTGTAATCTCCCCAAAGGAGAACATAACATTGGCTCATCTATTTCATACGAGGATATCTCGGGCTGCGTACAAGGCAAATACATGGGCCCAAAAGCACATTCAACCTGAACGGAGATGCCAAGATGACTAAGTTGCCACACTTTGGGTACATCACAAGGCAACACAACTTATTGGGAAAGATACAACAGGAAAAGATACAGCAGGAAAAGAGGAATACTATGTTGTTGTTATGGTTGAGGTGTGCGTTCAAGTAATGTCTGAGTTATGGTGACCCTGAGGCCAGGCCTGTAGCGAGGGGGCGGTTTTAGGGGTTCAACCCCCCCCCCCCCCCGAAATTTTTCAGGTTATAAAAAAAACCTGGTTTACTCATGAATTTTAACTGGTTAACCAAATCCCCATGCTAAGTCTATGAGACGCAAAACATTAAGAGTCCCTCCAGTCACTATTTAAAACAGATATTGACAGGTTTGTAGCGGGGAGAGGTGTGTGCTAGGGGTTCAACCCCCTCCCGAAATTTTCAAAACCCCTCCCGAAATTTTTTTCTGGCTACGGCCCTGCCTGAGGCAAACCTATCATGGCGTTTTCTTGGCAGAATTTGTTCAAACGGAGGAGTTGCCATTGCCTTGCAATAAGGCTGAGAGAGTGGGACTTGCCCAGGGTCTCCCAGTTGGGTTTCATGGCTGAGCAAAGGGGATTCGAACCCTGGTCTCCAGCATCATAGTTCAGTGCTCAGGCCAATGGCTCTTCATGTTGTCAAAGGCTTTCATGGCCAAAATCACTGGGTTGCTGTGAGTTGTTCTGGCAGCGTTCTCTCTTGGCATTTTGCCTGCATCTGTTGCTGGTAACTTCAGAGGTTCTGTTGGCAGTGAAGCAAGTGGAGTGTGTGTATATATATGTGTGTGTGTGTGTGTGTAAAGGTTTTCCCTTGACATCAAGTCCAATCAGGTCCAGTTCTGGGATTTGGTGCTCATCTCCATTTCTAAATTGAAGAGCCAGCGTTGTCCGTAGACACCTCCAAGGTCACGTGGCCACTGGCATGACTGCATGGAGCGCTGTTACCTTCCCACCAGAGCAGTACCTATTGATCTACTCACATTGGCATGTTTTCGAACTGCTAAGTTAGCAGAAGCTGGGGCTAACACTGGAAGCTTACCCCGCTCTCCGGATTCAAACCGGCGACCTTTCAGTCAGCAAGTTCTGCAGCTCAGCAATTTAACTCACTGCGCTACCAGGGGCTCATATACACACACACAGACACAGTAGAGTCTCGCTTATCCAACATTCTGGATTATCCAAAACAGTCTGCCTCCTGCCCGGATCCACAGATGTCTCTCTAGGCAGCAAGGACTAAACCTTTTACGGATTTAACTTCCGACAGTGTTGTTCATTTTATGCAATTCTATCTTTATTTGTAGTCAATTTGTTAGTAGGCAATTTTTTTTAGTCAATGTTTTCAACACATTGTGATGTTTTGGTGCTAAATTTGTAAATACAGTAATTACTACATAATGTTACCCTGTATTGAACTGCTTTTTCTGTCGATTTGTTATAAAACATGACACTTTGGTGCTTAATTTGTAAAATCATAATGTAATTTGACGTTTAATAGGCTTTTTCTTCCTCCTTATTATCCAACATTTTGCTTATCCAACGTTCTGCCAGCCTGCTTATGTTGGATAAGTGAGACCCGTGTGTGTGTGTGTGTGTGTGTGTGTGTGTGTGTGTGTGTGTGTGTATAGGATACTCAATGTTATTCAAGCTTGCTAATTGCAACATTCAACATTTGAAATAAGCATACAAGGGTTCTTTCTGGATGTCATCCCACAGAGATATATAGACACTCCACTTGCCTCACTACCAACAGACCTCTGAAGATGCCATTAGCCACAGGTGCAGGAGAAACATCAGGAGAGAATGCTGCTGGAACATTTCCATACAGCCCAGAAAACTCATAGCAACCCAATGATCTTCACGGAGTCTCTCCTCCTGGAATGTGGCTTCCCTCCTGACTGTCTTTCCAAACATTCCTGTATTTCCTAGCGAATGATGTCTTCTCATGATTCGGCTGAGATATGACTGCCCATGTCAGTCACCTCTGTCTCCAAGGAGAGGTCAGGCTTGATTTCCTCTCGGACCCATTTTTTTTTGGTAGCCACCAGTATCATCCATAGACCTTTTCTCCAGTACCAAATTTGTAATGATTCTCTAATGATCTCCTACGTTATTTACTGTCCAGCTTTCAGAACCACACATGGAAATGGGAACTATGGTGGCATCTACCATCCTAACTCTAACAGTCTGTTATACCTCACAACCTCTGAGGATGCCTGCCATAGATGTGGGTGAAACGTCAGGAGAGAATGCTTCTGGAACATGGCCAGACAGCCCGGAAAACACACAACAACCCAGACAGTCATACACCTTTCTACTTCAGGGCTTTGTCTGGTTCCTTCACAGTTGCCCATCCAAGTTCAACCTTCACTCTGATTCTAATGAAGCCAAGCTAGAGAAAACCTTAAACTAGGTCAATCATCTTAGAACCATTGAACCCTAGTCATATGGGACCCCCTAAAGCCACCCAACCCAACCACTGTTTTGCCACAGACACAACTCGAGCTCCCCTGACAGATGGCCATCCAGCTTCCGCTTAAAGCTCTCCAGAGTAGGAGACTCTACTGCAGGCACGGGCAAACTTGGGCCCTCCAGGTGTTTTGGACTACAACTCCCACAATTCCTAACACCTGGAGGGCCCAAGTTTGCCTTTGCCTGCTCTTCTAGATTCCCAGGCAGCCGATTCCACCATGAAATTGTCTCTTTTCAATGGGGAGCCATTGAAGAGCATCCTTTGGGTTCGGCCCTCACAACCAGAGCCGGTCCAACAATGAGGCGAAAAACATACGGGGGCGCAATCAAGACTGCTTTTTCTGTTGATTTGTTATAAAACATGATGTTTTGGTGCTTAATTTGTAAAATCTTAATGTAATTTGATTTTTAATAGGCTTTTCCTTAATCCCTCGTTATTATCCAACATTTTCACTTATCCAACGCTTTTATTTTTCAGTGATTAGTTTGGGGGGAGGGGTGCCAAAATTCTGTTCGCCTACACTTGAAAAATACCTAGGACCGGCTCTGCTCACAATGCAACCTCATCCTAGTACTGCCTAGCCCATATTTACTGGCCTGTTTGCAAAAATATAATAGGCCTTTTTGAAATCAAGGCGAGCTCCATCTACAGCATCTCCTTCATTTGCCAAGCTGGTTAACTAACTCTATGGAAAAAGATAAAAAGGTTTGTCTGGCACGACTTGTTTTTGAGCAACAGGCCGACTATGAGCAAGCACGGCATTCCTTCCTAAGTGCTTACGGATTGCCTCCGTAATGGTCTGCTCCAGATTCTTTCCTGGTGCAGATGTCAGGCCGGTTAAGCCGTAATTCCTTCCTCTCCATTTCGGAGATGGGACAACACTGACCTTCTTACGCTCCGCTGGGACGTCTCCTCTTCTCCAGGAATTCTCCGAAATGACTACTGCCAGTTCTGTCAATGCTCCTGGATGTCGCTCACCTGGTCCTGGGGACTTGACTCCATTTAGATTAGCCAGATATTCCTGTTCTTCCCCTTTACCTCTTCGGTGCTGCATTTCCCCTTCAGCCTCCCTAAATTGAGCCCTGCTTGCCTTTTGGGAGAAAGAAGGCTGGGACAAAGAAAGCGTGGAGGATTGCTGTGAGTTTTCCGACCTGTACGGCCATGATCCAGAAGCATTCCCTCCTGACGTTTTGCCCACATCAAGGGAACCACTGATCGCATAGGGAAGCAGATGAAGAAATACAGCCTACAAACCTGTCATGATCTCCAATCTTTGACATCTCTGGTCGGCATGAAAATGCAATTCAACAATGTAGACAGAATAAAACAACAACATTAGATGGTTTTGTCATGATCTCCAATTTTTGACATCTCCGGTCTGCTGACAAAGAACAGATGCCGGCCATAAAATGGGTCAGCCACAAAACCCTCTGGTATGTGAGAGCCCCTATATAGATGGGCTACAGAGAAGGTTCTGGTATTCTGTACAAATTGTCGGTGGATCTCTTCTCCCAGTTGTGCTGTGGGTAAGTCTTCCACCAGAAGAAAGCACCAAGACACCCGCTGGTAGATTCCAACAGGTTTTATTGTACACCTTTTCTTTAGCCCATTTATATAGGGGCTCTCACATACCAGAGGGTAATTGAGGTTTTATGGCTGGCCCGTTTTATGGCCAGCATCTGTTCTGGTATTCTGTACAAATTGTCGGTAGATCTCTTCTTCCAGTTGTGCTGTGGGTAAGTCTTCCACCAGAAGAAAGCACCAAGACACACGCTGGTAGATTCCAACAGGTTTTATTGTACAGAATACCAGAACCTTTTCTTTAGCCCATTTATATAGGGGCTTTCACATACCAGAGGGTAATTGAGGTTTTATGGCTGGCCCGTTTTATGGCCAGCATCTGTTCTTTGTCAGCCGACCGGAGATGTCAAAGATTGGAGATCATGACAAAACCATCTAATGTTGTTGTTTTATTCTGTCTACATTGTTGAATTACATTTTCATGTAATTATATTTTAACTGTGTCATTTGGGCTTGTCACCAGGTAAGCCGGCCTTAGTCCCTTCGGGGAGATGGCGGCAGGGTACAAAAATAAAATAATTAGTATTGATGAAGGTGTATTATTTATTTATTTATTTATTTATTTGCAGTATTTATATTCCGCCCTTCTTTCTCACCCCAAAGGGGACTCAGGGCGGATCACATTGCACACATATAAGGCAAACATTCAATGCCATAACATAGAAGAGAGACAGAGACAGACGCAGGCACGGGCTGGCCTCGAACTCATGACCTCTTGGTCAGAGTGATTTGTTGCAGCTGGCTACTAACCAGCCTGCGCCACAGGAAAATATAATACTTGTATTGGAAACCATATATTGAATGCAATCATATTAGAAATAGGAATAAGAAAATATATAATCACAAGCAGGATGTGTGCATGTAGCCCCCAAAATACATTCTGCCATAGCAAATACCTAGTCTCCTAATAGCAGAGACCAAAGTTCAACCCCAAGTGGCAGAGACATCTGTTAAGTGTCAACAAGACCAGATATGCTTCCGTACCAGTGGACAAAGACAAATTAAGGCTTTGGGTTGTCAAAACAAGCTTAAGGCAACCTGGCGCCATGAAGGGGTGCTAATAGACCCTAAAAGCTTAGATAGAGAAATTCCTCAGTTAATGGGACCCCAGAAACCCTAGATTGGGGAATTCCTTTGAGAAGGCCTAATGGAGGGTCAGGGGTCTTGAAAGTAGCCTATCTTTTAGAAAAATGCAAAAGTAGCTTTTAGTAAAGTGCAAAAGTAAGACTTTTTTTGACACTAATTGGTGATGAACAATGCCCATACGACGTATGTAAGATGACTACAACATGGTATAAAAAGGCCTGTGAGTCTTTGTTCGTTACCCTTTTTTCCTGGAGACAGGAGGGTCCTTCCTACGCTTACTCTCTGTGACCACTGAGAATAAACGTTCGTTTTTCTGCAGCACTCGGAACTCTCTTTGTGTCATTGCCTCAAAGACTTTGTCTGCCGTATCATTGTTGTTGTTGTTGTTGTTGTTGTTGTTGTTGTTGTTGTTGTTGTTGTTGTTATAAACTATCTACAGCCCCACTGTTGGCCCCATTTTAGGAGGCAACCCCTGGCAGTGAGACCAGGGAGAAGCCTGTTGGCAGAAACCCAGGCAAGTGATCAGCCTGAGATGCCCATTTGGAGTGAGTCCCTGCTATGTCGAGCATTTAGATTAGGCCCAATTGAAATTAGCCAGCAAGCAAGGAGAGAAGGTGATTTTCAGCCAAGGAAGATTTTATTATCTGCAGATAAGATGCTAGATAGTGATTCATTCACAAAGTAGATAGCATACAGAATACAGTTTCATAGCCCTTTTTATACACAAAGCTGGCACAGGCTGCACCCAAGCCTCTAATTCTGACCAATCACGGACAGCATGGCTGTTTACAATGGGTGATTTGAGTGGCGACAGGTGAGGTTCCTCTTTATTGACAGGAAAAACAATAAAATGATTGAGGGCATCTCTGGCCTTACCCAGGAAGGCTATTGTTCTATGGGATGAACACGGCATGGCCCATTAAGAGGGCTGGCCTGGCAATTCCAGACCCCAGAGAAACAAAACATCATATATTAATACAATCCTGCAAAAACGACAGAGGATGGGGTTTGGCTGTAGAAATGCTGATTCCTTCCGACATGAGTGGTCCCAGGCATCAAAGGCATGGGTGCTGAATGGCTCTTTCCCCAAGGGACAAGGGAGATTTCCCCCACCTGAACAGAAGTATTGTGTTGCAATGTCCAGGTAAAGTCCTGGATATTGCTAGATATAGGTAAAATATCACCCAGCTAAATATAGGTGAAACTGGGAACTTGATGAGGAAGTTCCCAGCTTAGCTTCTTTCTCCCAGGCTATACCATTGTGTGGGATGCAAGACATCTTTGGGTTCAGGAACACGGTTTCCCTCAAAGGGAAGGAATGGGGATCTCAGGAGCATAAAACATTAGGTTAACACAACATATAGGCAAAATAGGAAAAAACATGGAGTGTTTGGGGCAAATTATACACATGAGAGACATAGTTTTCCAAAGTACCTTTAACAAGCCAGGCTCCCCAGTAAGTCATGGCCAAGGGTAATCTACCCTTGTTTGTCATGGCACATCATATAAACGTTCAGAGCAAGGCATCTAAGGAGTGCTCTTTGCCTTTCATTGGGTTAGTGCTCCGGCAGGCGCCAGAGAGAGAGAAAAAGGAGACTTAAGTGAGCGGTGACCTGGCCCAGGTAAACTAGATGTTTTCTCATGCAACACCACTAAGAAAATCCAACAAATGTTACTTTCAGAGAAGGACAAGAGGGATCCTCTCACCTCTGCAGGAGCCTACTATTTACTATGCAGCTGTGGACAAGTCTACATAGGTAACTGTAAAGGTTTTCCCCTGACATGAAGGCTCGTTGTGTATGACTCTGGGGGTTGGTGCTAGGGTAGCAAAAGCTGGGGCAAACAGTGGGAGCTCACCCCACTCCCTGGATTTGAACCACCAACTTTTTGGTCAGCAAGTTTAACCCTCCCACCAAGTCTACATAGGGACATTTGGACACAGCATTGTCCAAACACAAATCAAGGAACACGAAAGGCACTGCAGACTAAGTCAACCAGAGACGTCAGCCAGAGCAGAGCACTTGATGAACCAATCTGGACAAAGAATATTATTATTTGAGAACACAGAAATGCTGGACCACTCGGACCACCACCATGTCAGACTACACAGAGAAGCCATTGAAACCCACAAGAAGCACATGGACAATTTCAACAGGAAGGAGGAAACCATGAACACGAACACAATCTGGTTCCCAGTATTCAAAAACTCTAAAATCAGGACAGTAAACAAAGAAAAACACTCTGAAAATGGGAATTCCAGACAGAAAACAATCAGAGCCAGCTAACACCTCCCAAAAAAGGATTCCCCCAGGCAAGAAGCAGCCAGGCTGTGAAGCTGTAAGACTATTCAATGCTAATCAAGGTGTCCAATTGAAACATTGACTCACTCACTGATTGACTTTGCAGCTGCGAGGCCATTCAATGCTAATCATCAGGCTGGCCAATTCCAACATTCACACTTGCTTCACACAGACAAGAAGAGTTATTTCTGTCTCCCACCTGGGCATCATTCCACAGATATATAAACCTCACTTGTCTAGTTTCCAACACCTCACAACCTCAGAGGATGCCTGCCATAGATGTGGGGGAAACGTTAGGAGAGAATGTTTCTGGAACATGGCCAGACAGGCTGGAAAAACTCACAGCAACCCAGTGATTCCAGCCATGACAGCCTTCGACAACACACCCCTTTTAATTGTTTTTAACCTCTTTCGCAAGCCTGAGCTCGTTCTGCTCTGTACTCTGTACTTCTTTTTCCCTTCCACACGCTGGTTATTCCTTTGAATTTCCTTTCTTGTTCCATTTCTTGTTTGTCTCCCTTTTGCATCTCCCTCCACATTCTTTTTTGTCTCTGTCACGTCATTCATCCGCGGGCCTTCCTTTGCACTTTCCTCTTGGCCTTCTTCCTCTCCACTTCCAAGTCTTTCCTCTTTCCTGTAAATCCTGTGGCGTCACCTGCATAATTTAAATGGTTAATATTCCTTCCCGTTTACGCCTGCATCAAGTCTAGTCCTGCTTTCTGAATCATCATATGTTCTGCATTCAATGACACAGATGGGAGGGTGATAAAAGGCTACTGTCCTTGCCCACGGGAAGCTGTCCGAGTCCGGGTTGCGCATCAAATGTTATGGCACGGCGATTTCTACATAAGAATGACACATTGAAAACACGAAAACTCTTGAGTGTGGCTCTGGAACACACACCCAAAGACATTCCAAAAGGTGTTGAAATGGGTTCAAACTCAAAGATTCCACCTAAACATTAGGAAGACCCTCCTTCTGTTAAGGGATATTCGGCAATGAAATGCACTGCTGCCTGGGAATCCAGTGGAGTCTCCTTCCTTCTCTGGAGGTTGACAAATATACTACGAGGGTTGAATGAAAAGTAATGCCTCCACCTTCGTTACTTGGGTTTGGATGGGAATATTTTAATAAATCTAACACAGAAATAATCCTTAGAACAGGGGTCCCCAAACTAAGGCCCGGGGGCCGGATGCGGCCCTCCGAGGTCATTTACCTGGCCCCCGCCCTCAGTTTTATAATATAATATATTCTATATACATATAATATTGATAATAATATTATAATGTAATACAATATAACACTAATAATAATACCATATAATAATATTTATTATATATTCTATATTCCATATAGTATTACTAATAATATTACAGTATAGTGGTACAGTTCAAAATAGTAATATATAATGTTAATATTGTGCTATGCTAATAATATAATATATTGTATGTACATATAATTTGTAAGCCACTCTGAGTCCCCTTTGGGGTGAGAAGGGTGTGATACAAATGTAGTAAATAAATGCAGTAAATAATATATAAATAAATAAATTTTAGACTTAGGCTCGCCCAAAGTCTGAAATGACTTGAAGGCACACAACAACAACAACAACAACAACAACAACAACCCTAATTAACTTGACTATCTCATTGGCCAGAAGCAGGACCACACTTCCCATTGAAATCCTTATAAATGTATGTTGGTTAAAATTGTTTTTATTTTTAAATATTGTATTGTTCTTTCATTGTTCTTGTTGTTGTTGTTGTTGTTGTTTTTGCACTACAAATAAGACATGTGCAGTGTGCATCGGAATTTGTTTGTATTTTTTTTCAAATGATCATCCGGCCCCTCAACAGTCAGAAGGATTGTGGACCGGCCCTCGGCTTAAAAGGTTTGAGGACCCCTGCCTTAGAATGTGCTTTTTAACGACCACTATTCACTTTTCCACATAATCACCAGACAATTGGATACATTTCCGCCAACAACAAACAAGTTTTCTGAAGCTGTCACGGAAGAAGTCGACACTCTGTTTCCGCAACCATTGTCTCACAGGACCCATCTTGCACAGATCTTCCAATAGCCAAGCAAAGCAATAATGTGACCCACACGTTCTTGTGAAATGCTGATTATGCTTGAAATTTCTCTTTGAGTGATACAACGATCGTCCTGAATCAATCTGTCAACCTTTTGGTTGTGAAACTTGGTGGTTGCTGTCACAGGACGTCCAACTCTTTGTTTGTCATGCAAGTCAGATGTTCCCACCTCAACATCTTTAAACTTACTCGCCCAACGAAGCACAGGACTCACATCAACACAATAACCACGAACAGCTTGCATTCTCTGATGAATCTCCTTTAGGGTGACACCTTCTGCTGTCAAGAATTCAATGACTGCATGTTGCTTACGTTGCATTGACTGACCGTCTGCGCAGGGTTCCGTACTTCACACTTTAACAACACAACCGTTCAATGCTAAGGCTTCCCCGTCTGCGCAGGGTTCCATACTTTGCACTTTAACAACACAACCGTTCAATGCTAAGGCTTCCCCGTCTGTGCAGGGTTCCATACTTCGCACTTTAACAACACAACCGTTCAATGCTAAGGCTTCCCCATCTGCGCAGGGTTCCATACTTCGCACTTTAACAACACAACCGTTCAATGCTAAGGCTTCCCCGTCTGTGCAGGGTTCCATACTTCGCACTTTAACAACACAACCGTTCAATGCTAAGGCTTCCCCGTCTGGCAGGGTTCCATACTTCGCACTTTAACAACACAACCGTTCAATGCTAAGGCTTCCCCATCTGTGCAGGGTTCCATACTTCGCACTTTAACAACACAACCGTTCAATGCTAAGGCTTCCCCGTCTGTGCAGGGTTCCATACTTCGCACTTTAACAACACAACTGTTCAATGCTAAGGCTTCCCCGTCTGCGCAGGGTTCCATACTTCGCACTTTAACAACACAACCGTTCAATGCTAAGGCTTCCCCGTCTGCGCAGGGTTCCATACTTCGCACTTTAACAACACAACCGTTCAATGCTAAGGCTTCCCCGTCTGTGCAGGGTTCCATACTTCGCACTTTAACAACACAACCATTCAATGCTAAGGCTTCCCCATCTGTGCAGGGTTCCATACTTCGCACTTTAACAACACAACCGTTCAATGGTAAGGCTTCCCCGTCTGTGCAGGGTTCCATACTTCGCACTTTAACAACACAACCGTTCAATGCTAAGGCTTCCCCGTCTGTGCAGGGTTCCATACTTCGCACTTTAACAACACAACTGTTCAATGGTAAGGCTTCCCCGTCCGGCAGGGTTCCATACTTCGCACTTTAACAACACAACCGTTCAATGCTAAGGCTTCCCCATCTGTGCAGGGTTCCATACTTCGCACTTTAACAACACAACTGTTCAATGCTAAGGCTTCCCCGTCTGCGCAGGGTTCCATACTTCGCACTTTAACAACACAACCGTTCAATGCTAAGGCTTCCCCGTCTGCGCAGGGTTCCATACTTCGCACTTTAACAACACAACCGTTCAATGCTAAGGCTTCCCCGTCTGTGCAGGGTTCCATACTTCGCACTTTAACAACACAACCGTTCAATGCTAAGGCTTCCCCATCTGCGCAGGGTTTCGTACTTCTCACTTTAACAACACAACCGTTCAATGCTAAGGCTTCCCTCCAAATGGAACTGTAGAGGAGAGTCTACTGAAGAAGCCAGGACCTGCCGCAGACCAGGACTGCCATCTGTTGAGGAGTTATGAAGGTGGAGGCATTACTTTTTATTCAACCTTCATACACAGATTCTTCCAGTGGGTGATGGTACTCACTTCCTGCTGGGAGACCGATTGCCAGTAAGGCCCAGCACTCATCAAGGACTATTTACCCACTTGATTGACTTTCCAGTTTCCCAAGCCTTACTCTTTGGGTAGAGATGATTCCAAGTCTACAAAGTCCACAAGTGTCAAGAACCCATTATTTCCAGCCTGCACAATGGAGCCCACACCCCTCAGAGGCAGGCACAGCAGGACCTTTAATTCTGAACCCCACCCATCCCAGCTGTTCTCTCTTCCTCTCAGTCTTGTTCTGTGGTGTCAGGAGGGAGCCTCAGTCAAGGAGACGGCAGACCCTGGGAGGTGTTGCACCTCAGCACTGGTTCACCTTGCTCTTAACACACACTCCACCACAGCAGACTTGGTTCTTTCAGTTTATTGATAAAAGATAGCAAAATCTTAATAAAAAGCAGTAAATAAAAAGCGTCCAGAGGAGGGCGACTAAAATGATTAAGGGTCTGGAGAACAAGCCCTATGAGGAGCGGCTTAAAGAGCTGGGCATGTTTAGCCTGCAGAAGAGAAGGCTGAGAGGAGACATGATAGCCATGTACAAATATGTGAGGGGAAGTCATAGGGAAGAGGGAGCAAGCTTGTTTTCTGCTGCCCTGCAGACTAGGACACGGAACAATGGCTTCAAACTACAGGAAAGGAGATTCCACCTGAACATCAGGAAGAACTTCCTCACTGTGAGGGCTGTTCGGCAGTGGAACTCTCTCCCCCGTGGTGGAGAGCCGTGGTGGAGGCTCCTTCTTTGGAGGCTTTTAAGCAGAGGCTGGATGGCCATCTGTCGGGGGTGCTTTGAATGCGATTTCCTGCTTCTTAGCGGGGGGTTGGACTAGATGGCCCTTGAGGTCTCTTCCAACTCTACTATTCTATGATTCTATGATTCTATGATTCTATAAGAAAGCAGTAATCCAATTGCAAAGGCAATCTGCAGAATACATCAAAGTCTTTGTAGAAAATCGTTCAAAGTCTCTAATATAGCAAATCAGTCTTGGAAAACAAGGTAGCAGGAACTTCAAAATACAATCCAAACATCGAATCTAGGCCGGAACCGAAATGAGGATCTATTTCCATGAGTAGAGGCAAGACAAGAGTTAAGCTTCCAGAATCAACGTTGCTCTGTCAGAAATCTTCCCGTTTCACCTTTTTAACCATGTTTACAAGCTAGAAAAGCATTCCTCTGAGCTTTGGTTCCCACACGTTTATTAGCGATTCTCACAGAATGCCTGGGACCAACTCTTAACCTTAATCTTGGGTCTCTATCTAAGGAAGACTCCTCTGCCTCACTGCCAGAGCCACCTGGACTTTGTTGGTGTTCAAAATCCTGTGAAAGGTCATCCTTATCACTAACTTCAGCTTCCCCGCTAGTCTGCGGGCTTTCCAACAATTCAGAGCCTTCAACATTTTCTTGGTCAGCCTGCATTTCTGACAATTCAGAGCCTTCAACATTTCATTGGTCAACCTGCTGAAACCCAAATCCCCCTTCATCATCAGACTGAACCACAACTGGAGGCTCGCCTCCTGACCAACCAGGGGAAGGAGGGGGATGTTTGAATGGTTGTCAAACTGTATAAAATATGCTGCACTTCTCTATATAGGTTATGTTGGTTCTTTGAGCTCTTCTGACCTCATCTGGCCAGTTGAATAAACCTCGGTTTCTGCTGCCTCCCTGTTTGCCAGTCTATCCTGAACCCTTTGAGATGTAAACTGATATTCTTATGTGGTTGTAATTCTGTGGGTTTTTTATGTGTTATCTATATGCGGCACTCCGCTGTATTTTGTTGGCCTCCCCGAGTTCCTTCAGGGAGATGGTGGTAGGCTACAAATAAATCTTTTGGCATGGACCCTAGTGTGCCGATCACCATTGGGATCACCTGTACTGGTTTATACCAGAGCCATTGAAGTTCGATCTTAAGGTCCTTTTTTTTCATGTCAAGAGTGACTTGAGAAACTGCAAGTCGCTTCTGGTGTGGGAGAATCTGCAAGGATGTTGCCCAGGGGATGCCCGGATGTTTTGATATTTTTACCATCCTTGTGGGAGGCTTCTCTCATGTCCCCGCACAGAGCTGGAGCTGACAGATGAGAGCTCATCCGCACTCTCCCCGGGTTGGATTTGAACCTGGCAGCCTTCAGGTCAGGAACCCAACCTTCAAGTCACAAGGCTTTAACCCACTGCGCCACCGGGGGTTCCTAGCTTGAGATCCTGCTAACGGCTGAGTTTTTCCTGTTATTTTTCATCAATTCGACGGTCACCTGGTATGGTGACATCATTATTATTATTATTATTATTATTATTATTATTATTAGTGTCTTCACCACCGTTGCTCCTTCCCATCCTCTTCCTCCTTGGGTCGGATCCTTGAATAACTTCCCAGTCTTGGAATGGAGTTCCTACAATGCCGCTTGGGTATTTTTCCCCAGGCTCTTGGCATCCTTAATCCCCAAATGCAGATCTCTTCCTGCTGAATGCACTCTTAGCAATTGCCTGGGGAAAGGTGGCTTCCTCCAGAAAAGCAGGGGCAAGAGTGAGGTGTTTGGGGGGGGGGGGGATATAATGCCTGCCCCCATCCCCAAACATGCACATTCAGGGTGAAGAGGAAGCCTTTGGGGGTCTTCTTGCCCTGGGCCCGCCCTGCCTTGATAAAAGTAGCTCTGAAAGGGCTCCCAGAATGGTCAAGAGCAGGGGTCCCCAAACTAAGGCCTGGGGGCCGGATGCGGCCCATCGAAGCCATTTATCCGGCCCCCATGGCACAAGGGCAGAAGGGGGTTGGGCTAAATGACCCAAGGGGTCTCTGCTTCTCTTACAACCCTTATTATTATTATTATTATTATTATTATTATTATTATTATTATTATTATTATTATTAACATTGAGGCTGGGTGGCCATCTGTCAGGAGTCCTTTGCTTGTGCTTTTGGTGCACAAAAGCAGAAGGGAATTGGACTAAATGACCCAAGGGGTCTCTTCCAACCCTCTTTATTATTATTATTAATTAATTTATTTATTTCCAACATTTATATCCCGCCCTTCTCACCCGAAGGGACTCAGGGCGGCGTACAAAATTGGCAACAATTCGATGCCTATACATAATTAAAACAGCAATAAAAATCCAATAAAACAATTAAAACAATATAAAAAATATAAAAACATATGATTAAAATCCATTCCTCCAAAAACCTTGTGCTTATTATTATTATTATTATTATTATTATTATTATTATTATTATTAACATTGAGGTTGGGTGGCTATCTGTCAGGGGTGCTTTGCTTGTGCTTTTGGTGCATAAAGGCAGAAGGGAATTGGACTCAATGGCCCAAAGGGTCTCTTCCAACCCTCTTTTTTATTATTATTATTATTATTTTTATTATTATTGTTATTATATGTTATTTATTATTATTATTATTATTATTATTATTATTATTATTATTATTATTATTGCTTGGTGGCCAACTATAGTCCGGCCCTCCAACGATCCGAAGGATCGTGAACTGGCCCCCTGTTTCAAAAGTGTGGGGACCCCTGGTCAAGA